>NW_024060006.1:0-28972 GCF_016432855.1 Salvelinus namaycush
CAGGTAATAACATGGCTATATACACATGGTACCAGGTAATAACATGGCTATATACACACGGTACCAGTACTGAGTCAATGTGCTGAGGTACCAGGTAATAACATGGCTATATACACATGGTACCAGTACTGAGTCAATGTGCTGAGGTACCAGGTAATAACATGGCTATATACACATGGTACCAGGTAATAACATGGCTATATCACACGGTACCAGTACTGAGTCAATGTGCTGAGGTACCAGGTAATAACATGGCTATATACACATGGTACCAGTACTGAGTCAATGTGCTGAGGTACCAGGTAATAACATGGCTATATACACATGGTACCAGTACTGAGTCAATGTGCTGAGGTACCAGGTAATAACATGGCTATATACACATGGTACCAGTACTGAGTCAATGTGCTGAGGTACCAGGTAATAACATGGCTATATACACATGGTACCAGTACTGAGTCAATGTGCTGAGGTACCAGGTAATAACATGGCTATACACATGGTACCAGTACTGAGACAATGTGCTGAGGTACCAGGTAATAACATGGCTATATACACATGGTACCAGTACTGAGTCAATGAGCTGAGGTACCAGGTAATAACATGGCTATATACACATGGTACCAGTACTGAGACAATGTGCTGAGGTACCAGGTAATAACATGGCTATATACACATGGTACCAGTACTGAGTCAATGTGCTGAGGTACCAGGTAATAACATGGCTATATACACATGGTACCAGTACTGAGTCAATGTGCTGAGGTAATAACATGGCTATATACACATGGTACCAGGTAATAACATGGCTATATACACACGGTACCAGTACTGAGTCAATGTGCTGAGGTACCAGGTAATAACATGGCTATATACACATGGTACCAGTAACATTCTACAGACATTATTCCATGCGGATAAAACAAAAACGTTTTTTTTTTTTAATTCTTTCCCCCCCCCGAAAAAACTGATATCACATTTACATAAGTATTCAGACCCTTTACTCAGTACTTTGTTGAAGCACCTTTGGCAGTGATTACAGCCTCGAGTCTTCTTGGGTATGACGCTACAAGCTTGGCACACCTGTATTTGGGGAGTTTCTCCCATTCTTCTCTGCAGATCCTCTCAAGCTCTGTCAGGTTGGATGGGGAGCGTCGCTGCACAGCTATTTTCAGGTCTCTCCAGAGATGTTCGATCAGGTTCTAGTCCGGGGATCTGGCTGGGCCACTCAAGGACATTCAGAGACTTGTCCCGAAGCCACTCCTGCGTTGTCTTGGCTGTGTGCTTAGGGTCGTTGTCCTGTTGGAAGGTGAAGCTTCGACCCAGTCTGAGGTCCTGAGCGCTCTGGAGCAGGTTTTCATCAAGCATCTCTCTGTACTTTGCTCCGTTCATCTTTCACTCGATCCTGACTAGTCTCCCAGTCCCTGCTGCTGAAAAACATCCCCACAGCATGATGCTGCCACCACCATGCTTCACCGTAGGGATGGTCGCAGGTTTCCTCCAGGCGTGATGCTTGGCATTCAGGCCAAAGAGGTCAATCTTGGTTTCATCAGACCAGAGAATCTTGTTTCTCATGGTCTGAGAGTCTTTAGGTGCCTTTTGGGAAACTCTAAGCGGGCTGTCATGTGCCTTTTACTGAGGAGTGGCTTCCGTCTGGCCACTCTACCATAAAGGCCTGATTGGTGGAGTGCTGCAGAGATGGTTGTCCTTCTGGAAGGTTCTCCCATCTCCACAGAGGAACTCTGGAGCTCATTCAGTGTGACCATCGGTTCTTGGTCACCTCCCTGACCAAGGCCCTTCTCCCCTGATTGATGAGTTTGGCCGGGCGGCCAGCTCTAGAAAGAGTCTTGGTGGTTCCAAACTTCTTACATTTAAGAATTATGGAGGCCACTGTGTTTTTGGGGACCATCAATGCTGCAGAAATGTTTTGGTACCCTTCCCCAGATCTGTGCCTCGACACAATCCTGTCACGGAGTTCTAAGGAAAATTCCTTCGACCTCATGGCTTGGATTATGTTCTGTCATGAACTGTCAACTGTGGGACCTTATATAGACAGGTGTGTGCCTTTCCAAATCATGCCCAATCAATTGAATTTTCCACAGGTGGACTCCAATCAAGATGTAGAAACATCTCAAGGATGATCAATGGAAACAGGATGCACCTGAGCTCTATTTATGGTCTCACAGCAAAGGGTCTGAATACTGATGTAAATAAGGTATTTCTGTCTAAAAACCTGTTTTTGCTTTGTCATTATGGAGTATTGTGATGTCATTATGGAGTATTGTGATGCCATTATGGAGTATTGTGATGTCATTATGGAGTATTGTGATGCCATTATGGAGTATTGTGATGTCATTATGGAGTATTGTGATGCCATTATGGAGTATTGTGATGCCATTATGGAGTATTGTGATGCCATTATGGAGTATTGTGATGTCATTATGGGGTATTGTGATGCCATTATGGAGTATTGTGATGCCATTATGGAGTATTGTGATGCCATTATGTGTGTGTGTCTACCTACTTGTTGAGGCGGATAGCGTACTCCTTCAGAGCGAAGACGTTGTCAGCGAACACCATGATCTTGTCGTTACGTCTCTCGTGGAACTTGATGAGGAACTGACAGGCTCTGAACTTGTTGGGGTTCATGGTGTAGAGGAGGATACGTCTCTTCGTCTTGATGGCCACGTATTCTCGGTAGAACTCCGGAGACATCGGACACCACACCTAGAAGAAGGACGAATACAGTCTGAGATGAAACTACACATTTCCGTGTAAGTATGTAAGTAGTAAGTATTTATTAATTTTTTTCTGAGGTCTTGGCTGATTTCTTTAGATTTTCCCGTGATGTCAAGCAAAGCGGCACTGAGTTTGAAGGTAGGCCTTGAAATACATCCACAGGTACACCTCCAATTGACTCAAATGATGTCAATTAGCCTATCAGAAGCTTCTAAAGCCATGACATCATTTTCTGGTCTTTTCCAAGCTGTTTAAAGGGCACAAGTCAACTTAGTGTATGTAAACTTCTGATCCACTGGAATTGTGATTAAGTGAATTATAAGTCTGTAAACAATTGTTTGAAAAATGACTTGTGTCATGCACAAAGTAGATGTCCTAACCGACTTGCCAAAACTATAGTTTGTTAACAAGAAAGTTGTGGAGTGGTTGAAAACGAGTTTTAATGACTCCAACCTAAGTGTATGTAAACTTACGACTTCAACTGTAACTGTTCTGCCGATACACGGAAAACCCAGCCAGTATCCGTGTCGTCGTTCAGCAACGACTCGGTGAAACAAAAGATTACAGTTTTTGCAAAAATGTAAAAATAAAAATATTTTTTTTTTTTGCTTTGCCATTATAGGGAATTGTGAATTATTAATTTATTTTTAAATCAACTTGAAATTCAGGCTGCAACAAAAAATGTGTAATAAGTCAAGAGGTATGACTACTTTCTGAAAGCTCTGTATAAAGGCCATGCGGAGACAGATCCCTGTTTAACTTGCTGTACCCTACATCATTATCTAGCAGAGAAATTACAACTATTGGCTACGCTCACAGGGCTGTATCTTATTGACTGTGACCTATGACCCTGTACATAGTTGGTAAAAAAAAAAAAACATTCCAGTTCTCTTCCACTTGGAACGAGCTACAAAAAAGGACATTCAATTACAGGAGCTCCTTCAATGAGTTCAAGGGTCAAATCTATGGTGGACAATAAAGTGAAGTGGGGGGGGGCTATCAATGTTTTGACCCCTAGATACAAGTCCCCCAAATAAGTATTGCCTGTAAATGTGGGATTTAAAATGTTTGTGTTTGATATTGTCATTGTGTCTGGAAATGTGTGTTGATTTCCTGGTCAGGTGTCTCTTAGGAAATATGGTTTTAAATCTCAATGAGACTAAAACCTGGTAAAAATAAAGATTGTTATTTATTTAAAAAAACACCGTTTTTCAGCCAACCACTGGGTCCTCTGATAATAATTATCTCATGCGAATCATTTTTTTAAATTTTACCTTTATTTAACTAGCCAGTTAAGAACACATTCTTATTTACAATGACGGCGTAGGAACAGTGGGTTAACTGGTCTAGGAACAGTGGGTTAACTGGTCTAGGAACAGTGGGTTAACTGGTCTGGGAACAGTGGGTTAACTGGTCTAGGAACAGTGGGTTAACTGGTCTAGGAACAGTGGGTTAACTGGTCTGGGAACAGTGGGTTAACTGGTCTAGGAACAGTGGGTTAACTGGTCTAGGAACAGTGGGTTAACTGGTCTGGGAACAGTGGGTTAACTGGTCTGGGAACAGTGGGTTAACTGGTCTAGGAACAGTGGGTTAACTGGTCTAGGAACAGTGGGTTAACTGGTCTAGGAACAGTGGGTTAACTGGTCTGGGAACAGTGGGTTAACTGGTCTAGGAACAGTGGGTTAACTGGTCTAGGAACAGTGGGTTAACTGGTCTAGGAACAGTGGGTTAACTGGTCTAGTGGGTTAACTGGTCTAGGAACAGTGGGTTATCTGGTCTAGGAACAGTGGGTTAACTGGTCTAGGAACAGTGGGTTAACTGGTCTAGGAACAGTGGGTTAACTGGTCTGGGAACAGTGGGTTAACTGGTCTAGGAACAGTGGGTTAACTGGTCTAGGAACAGTGGGTTAACTGGTCTAGGAACAGTGGGTTAACTGGTCTAGTGGGTTAACTGGTCTAGGAACAGTGGGTTATCTGGTCTAGGAACAGTGGGTTAACTGGTCTAGGAACAGTGGGTTAACTGGTCTAGGAACAGTGGGTTATCTGGTCTAGGAACAGTGGGTTATCTGGTCTAGGAACAGTGGGTTATCTGGTCTAGGAACAGTGGGTTAACTGGTCTAGGAACAGTGGGTTAACTGGTCTAGGAACAGTGGGTTAACTGGTCTGGGAACAGTGGGTTAACTGGTCTAGGAACAGTGGGTTAACTGGTCTAGGAACAGTGGGTTAACTGGTCTAGGAACAGTGGGTTAACTGGTCTGGGAACAGTGGGTTAACTGGTCTAGGAACAGTGGGTTAACTGGTCTAGGAACAGTGGGTTAACTGGTCTAGGAACAGTGGGTTAACTGGTCTAGTGGGTTAACTGGTCTAGGAACAGTGGGTTATCTGGTCTAGGAACAGTGGGTTAACTGGTCTAGGAACAGTGGGTTAACTGGTCTAGGAACAGTGGGTTAACTGGTCTAGGAACAGTGGGTTAACTGGTCTAGGAACAGTGGGTTAACTGGTCTAGGAACAGTGGGTTAACTGGTCTAGGAACAGTGGGTTATCTGGTCTAGGAACAGTGGGTTATCTGGTCTAGGAACAGTGGGTTATCTGGTCTAGGAACAGTGGGTTAACAGGTCTAGGAACAGTGGGTTAACAGGTCTAGGAACAGTGGGTTAACAGGTCTAGGAACAGTGGGTTAACTGGTCTAGGAACAGTGGGTTAACTGGTCTAGGAACAGTGGGTTAACTGGTCTAGGAACAGTGGGTTAACTGGTCTAGGAACAGTGGGTTAACTGGTCTAGGAACAGTGGGTTAACTGGTCTAGTGGGTTAACTGGTCTAGGAAGAGTGGGTCAACTGCCTTGATCAGGGGCAGAATGACGGATTTTTTCCTTGTCAGCTCTGGGATTCGATCTAGCAACATGAAGAGACTCTGGACTCAGGGGGTTTAACTGACATGAAGAGACTCTGGACTCAGGGGGTTTAACTGACATGAAGAGACTCTGGACTCAGGGGGTTTAACTGACATGAAGAGACTCTGGACTCGGGGGGGTTTAACTGACATGAAGAGACTCTGGACTCGGGGGGTTTAACTGACATGAAGAGACTCTGGACTCAGGGGGTTTAACTGACATGAAGAGACTCTGGACTCGGGGGGTTTAACTGACATGAAGAGACTCTGGACTCAGGGGGTTGAACTGACATGAAGAACGTGAAGAAGCCACTGCCGTATGTTTTGTCTTGTGGGAAACAGGAAGCGTAGAATCATCGGCATAAAGGGAAAACAACGTCACAGGAAGCGTCTGCTATCAAGTTTGAGTTTGAGTTTGAGTTTGAGTTTGAGTTTATTTTATTTTTACAGGGACAGTGCACATTAATCAACGTTTCAGTAAAAGTGCCGGTTTTAGCCAGCCGGCTAATTTTCAACCGCAGTCCCTGGGCAGGTTATTAAAAACAATTACAATATAGACAATAGCAGCATGGAACAAGACGTAGCATACAGACAGAGCAACATAGGACAAGAAAGACGTAGCATACAGACAGAGCAACATAGAACAAAAAGCAGCAAGACAAAATTCATAAAAGCAACAAAGTGTTTCCACACCTCATAAGTTACAGACAACAGACATGGAAAGCGGCAACACACAGCTAGGGACCATGTTCACAAATCTGATTGACCTTTAGCCATGTCTTCAAGCATTTTGTGAAAGTGTGATAGGTGGTGCAGTTATGTGTGTCTGATGGCAGTGTATTCCAGACATGGGAAGCTCTCACAGAGAAAGCGGATTTACTAAAGGTGCTTTTCCTTAAGGGAACTATACAGTCACCTCTCATGGCAGACCTTGTGGATCTGCTGCCATATGTTTGGGTTTTCTGTTTAACAAAAATACTGAGTGGAGGGGGAGCCAGGCCATTTAGGATCTTGAATACAAGACATGCGTCGGTGTATTGCACAAGATTTTCCCAACTCAGGAGCTCATGCTTTCTGAGGATGTAACAGTGATGATGGCTATTGGGCTTCCTATCAAGCACTTTGAGAGCCTGTTTGTAGACAGACTGAATGGGTCTTACTGTTGTACAGCAAGCTTGGGCCCAACTAGTCAAGCAGTATGTTAAGTGAGGGAGTATCATAGATTTGAAGTACAGTTTTGCTACCTCTGTAGTCAAACAATTTCGTATAAATCGGAAATTAGCTAGGTTGAATTTGGTTATTTGAATTACCTTTTTCACATGCTTTTTAAAAGAGAGGTTGGAATCAAGTATGATGCCAAGGTACTTAAAATCAGATACCACCTGGAGCTTCTCCCCTGACACATAGACATCTGGCTCAGTAGCATCTGTTGCCCTCTTTGTGAAGAACATGCAAACAGTTTTTTTCACATTGAGATGCAAACACGAGTCACTGAGCCACTTTGTAACCTGGACCATTACAGCAGTGAGTTCTTGTGCAGCTTGTTGTTTGCTCTTTGCATGCACATATATCACTGTATCATCTGCATACATTTGAACTTCAGACCCAGTACAGACAGAAGGCAGATCATTAATGTACAGGCTGAACAGGAGGGGCCCCAGTATTGACCCTTGGGGCACACCCACATCATAGCTAAGAGTGGGCGACAGCTCATTGCTCACTCTGACACACTGAGTTCTGCCTTCAAGGTATGATTTCATCCATCTCAAGGCATCGGGGGAAAAGTTGAACTTGGACAATTTTGTGATGAGAATCTCATGGTTAACAGTATCAAAAGCCTTCCTTAGGTCCAGAAACACAGCCCCAACAACGCCCCCTTTGTCCATCTTGGACTTCACATTTTCCAGAAGAAAGCAGTTGGCCGTTTCTGTGGAGTGTTTCGCTCTGAAGCCAAACTGCATGGAATGTAATGTGAAGGGACTGTTGTTGAGGTGGGCAGTTGTTCTGCTACACACTTTTCAACAACCTTTGACACCACAGGTAGTATACTAATGGGCCTGTAGTTACTCACGTCAGCAGGGTCGCCTGATTTAAAGATGGCTGTTATTATGGCCGACTTCCATACCCTTGGAAACACCCCGAGACCAATAGATGTGTTGGTGACCTTAGTAATGGGGCCAATGAGTGACTCTTTGTAGTTTTTAAGAAAGGTAGAGTCCATCCCAAACACATCTTTGGCTTTAGAGTTCTTTAGTGAGCTAATCACCTTGTCCACCTTTGACTCAGAAACCTCCCTTATGATGAAGACAGGTTGAGCATCATTTACTAGCACTGAGCCCAAGAAACCAGTGGAGGGGTTCTGTGTCAGTACCCTGACAGAGTCACTAAAGTAGGAATTGAAGGCTATTGCTATTTCGACTGCATCCTGTGTTAGATTGTTATTCACCATGATTTCTAGTCTTTTTGCAGTGTTACTATGGTCTTTCCCTGTTAACTTTTTTAGATTCTCCCAGATCAGTTTAGAATTTCCCTTTGCTTCACCAATTATGTTAATAAAAAAGTTTGCCTTGGCCTGTCTGATTTCTTTCATCACCTTATTTCTCAACATGGTAAACCTACGTCTGTCATGCTCTAATTTGGATCTTAGGGCTATTTTTAGATAATAATCTCGTTCTTTCATCAATTTCCAGATTTCTCCATTTAGCCAAGGAAGAGTGCTCTTTTGGCCAGGTTGGATTTGATTTTCTTTAGGAAACCATTTAATGTAGTCTGGATTGTGGATAGAAAAACTTGACTATCAGCTTCCACGTCTGCATAGGACAAGAGATCATTCCAGTTAATTCCCTTAATTGCGTTTTCAAAATAGCTTAATTCACTCTTAGGTATTCTTAGTTGATCAGGCTTTCTAACAGTAGAGAGGTTAAGTCATTGATGCCCAGCGGGGAATCTTGACCCCAGCAAGAGTAGCTGCAGCATGTGCAGTAGATAATGGGAATCCTAATGAAGTAATTAACTAGACCTGATCTGGCTTGACCCAAAACCTTACGTCATCCTATCCAGCCTGGTTTCACCTGATCTTACTTCCCTCCTCTTTTAAATTAGTTTTCAAGCAGACGTTTACAATTCAACATTTCATCAATTAGGGAGGGACGTAGACATCAACAACACGTTAGTAACATGAGGCTTTGTGTGTCGACTGTCTGCTGGAGCTACAGGTAAAGAGTAGAGGTGTTAACCCCGGTGTCCTGGTTCGATTCCCAACCTGGTTCCCTCATACCATCATGACTACCTAGCCACCAACAGCTTCCTATTGGCTTAAACCCTACTGGGAGGGGACTAGTATCACTATGGAAACGTTGGTCATGTCATTATTACGTCCAGCGTTTATCTAGACGACTATATAGTTTTAAATGTTATTATTTTCTTCTCATTCAAAAAATTTGACGTTTTTTTTTTTTACGGAAGCCTGGAGACTGTTGTAGATGTGAAGATATATCAGGTGATACCGGGCCGTGCTTTTACACCTGCATTGCTTTCTGTTTGGGGCTTTAGGCTGGGCTTCTGGATAAACACTTTGTGACACCGGCTGATCTCAGAAGGGCTTTATAAATACATTTGATTGATTGATTGATGTTGCAATTTGTCGAGGTAATGTCTAATATTGTCTTACGTAAATAACACGTCAATAAAGAACCACGAACTGTATGCCGACGTTTAACGGACGCATTTGGTACAATATCTTCCGCTTAAACCTTATAAAAGGAAACGAAGAAACCGTAGGAAGTTGTGACCAAACAAATCATTCATCTGAAATAGGCTACATTGGGCCAGTAACCAGCAGGAAGCCTAGTGGTTAGAGCGTCGGACCAGTAACCGAAAGGTTTCCAGATCGAATCCCCGAGCTGAGAAGGACAAAATCCGTCATTCTGCCCCTGAACAAGGCAGTTAACCCACTGTTCCTAGGCCGTCATTGTAATTAAGAATTAGTTCTTAACTGACTTGCCTAGTTAAATAACTTCTTCTTAATAGGGGGGCGCTGTTTTCACTTTGGAAAAAATCGTAGCCAAATTAAACGGCCTCGTACTCTGTTCTAGATCATACAATATGCATATTATTATTACTATTGGATAGAAAACACTCTGAAGTTTCTAAAACTGTTTGAATTATATCTGTGAGTAAAACAGAACTCATTTGGCAGCAAACTTCCATACAGGAAGTGAAAATTCTGAAAATGAGGCTCTGTGTCAGGGCCTGCCTATTCAACTGGCTTTTATTTATGGATCTGTATGCACTGCATACACTAGATCCATATACACTTCCACTAGATGTCAACAGGCAGTAGAAGGTTGAATGGGGTGTCTAGCTTGATGTGAGGCCGAATAAGAGCTTTTGGAGTGACAGGTCCGCTCTTTTGTCAGTTTTCATCTGCGCGCCGGGGAACCTCACATTGTCTTCTGAAAAGCGTTCGGTATACACGACGAATTGCTCCGGCTCTGATTTTATTGGATTCATATGAGAAGAACATCATAAAGTAGGATTTTCAACCAGGTTTGACCAGTTTATTCGACGTTTATTTGGAATTTTTCGTTCCATGCGCAAACATTTCTTGGACACGTGAGCTCCGCATGGCTAGCCAAAGTTGCTAATTCGACAGAAGAAATGGACATTCTAAAACCAAACAACGATTTATTCTGGACCTAGGACTCCTTGCACAACATTCTGATGGAAGATCAGCAAAAGTAAGAGAAAATTTATGATGTTATTTCGTATTTCTGTGTAATATGTTGGCTCCAACACGGCGGAGAATAGGTGAGCGCTGTCTCACAATAATGCATGCTGTATGTTGTAGTGAAGTTATTTTTAAAAATCTAACACAGCGGTTGCATTAAGAACCAGTGTATCTTTCATTTGCCATACAACAAGTATTTTTATGTAAAGTTTATGAGTTCTTTGGTTAGATTAGGTGACTGTCCAAAATATCTCCGGAGATTTTGGTGAATTGTTGCTACGTATTCACAATGTATAACCACGATGTGCAGCTCTAAATATGCACATTTTCGAACAAAACATAAATGTATTGTATAACATGATGTCATAAGACTGTCATCTGATGAAGTTGTTCAAGGTTAGTGATTAATTTTATCTCTATTGCTGTTTTATGTGAAAGCTATGTTGGCGGTGAATAAATAGCTTTGTGTGTTTGGCTATTGTGGTAAGCTAATATAATTCTACATTGTGTTTTCGCTGTAAAACACTTAAAAACAAATCGGAAATATTGACTGGATTCACAAGATGTTTATCTTTCATTTGCTGTACACCATGTATTTTTCATAAATGTTTTATGATGAGTATTTATGTATTTCACGTTGCTCTCTAATTATTCTGGCTGCTTTGGTGCTATTTGTGATGTTGGCTGCAATGTAAAACTACGATTTATACCTCAAATATGCACATTTTCGAACAAAACATAAATGTATTGTATAACATGATGTTATAAGACTGTCATCTGATGAAGTTGTTCAAGGTTAGTGATTAATTTTCTCTCTATTTCTGGGTTTTGTGAAAGCTACCTATGCGGTGGAAACATGGGGAAAACATGGCGTTGTGGTTAGCTAATATAAATACATAGTGTTTTCGCTGTAAAACATTTTAAAAATCGGAAATGATGGCTGGATTCACAAGATGTTTATCTTTCATTTGCTGTATTGAACTTGTGATTTCATGAAATTATATTATATGATATCCCTGTCCCGTTAGGCTAGGCTATGCTAGTCAGCTTTTTTGATGAGGAGGATCCCGGATCCGGGAGAGAGAAGCGGTAGAGGTTAAATAAATAAAAAATAAAAATGTTGATTCGCATGGGTTAAGTATTATCAGAAGACCTAGGAGTTTGCTGAAAAAGTAGTTTTTTTTGTTGCCAAGACCTCAGAAAAAAATGTGTACGCAAGTATAAACACCATGGGACCAGCCGTCATAGCGCTCAGGAAGGAGACGCATGCTGTCTCATAGAGATGAACGTACTTTGGTGCGAAAAGTGCAAATCAATCCCAGAACAACAGCAAAGGACCTTGTGAAGATGCTGGAGGAAACAGGTACAAAAGTATCTATATCCACAGTAAAACGAGTCCTATATCGACAAAACCTGAAATGCCGCTCAGCAAGGAAGAAGCCACTGCTCCAAAACCGCCATAAAAAAGGCAGACTACGGTTTGCAACTGCACATGGGGACAAAGATCGTACTTTTTGGAGAAATGTCCTCTGGTCTGATGAAACAAAAATAGAACTGTTTGGCCATAATGACCATCGTTATGTTTGGAGGAAAAAAGGGGATGCTTGCAAGCCGAAGAACACCATCCCAACCGTGAAGCACGGGGGTGGCAGCATCATGTTGTGGGGGTGCTTTGCTGCAGGAGGGACTGGTGCACTTCACAAAATAGATGGCATCATGTGGAAGGAAAATTATGTGGATATATTGAAGCAACATCTCAAGACATCAGTCAGGAAGTTAAAGCTTGGTCGCAAATGGGTCTTCCAAATGGACAATGGCCCCAAGCATACTTCCAAAGTTGTGGCAGAAGGGCTTAAGGACAACAAAGTCAAGATATTGGAGTGGCCATCATAAAGCCCTGACCTCAATCCCATAAAGAATTTGTGGGCAGAACTGAAAAAGCATGTACGAGCAAGGAGGCCTACAATCCTGACTCTGTTACACCAGCTCTGTCAGGAGGAATGGGCCAAAATTCACCCAACTTATTGTGGGAAGCTTGTGGAAGGCTACCCGACACGTTTGACCCAAGTTAATTAGTATTTGGTAGCATTGCCTTTAAATTGTTCGAGTGTATGTAAACTTCTGACCCACTGGGAATGTGATGAAAGAAATAAAAGCTGAAATAAATCACTCTACTATTATTCTGACATGTCACATTCTTAAAATAAAGTGGTGATCCTAACTGACCTAAGACAGGGAATTTCTACTAGGATTAAATGTCAGGAATTGTGAAAAACTGAGTTGAAATGTATTTGGCTAAGGTGTATGTAAACTTCCGACTTCAACTGTATATACTATATTAGAAGGGTATATGGGGACAGAGCTATATACTATATTAGAAGGGTATATGGGGACAGAGCTATATACCACAGAAGGGTATTTGGGGACAGAGGTATATACTATATTAGAAGGGTATTTGGGGACAGAGCTATAGACTATATTAGAAGGGTATTTGGGGACAGAGCTATTGACCAGGTTTTGGGTAAGCCCCAATGTGATCTAGGAAGTGTTCTGTGTTTCTTTCTTAAACCTCATTAGTTCATCAAACTGAGAGAGAGGGCTGAAGTAATCAGGATTACTGTACTTGAGTTTAAGAATAATCCTAACTTTTTTTCCTGAGAAGTCTGAAGCTTATTCTTTGTGAACTGGTGTGAACTGCTGTACCATAAAGCACACACTAACAGGCTGACTACACCGTGCGCGAGCGTTGCAAATTTTTTTTTTGAAATCAATATTATTCCATTATTGCACCCACACTGCTCGCGCGCGCGCCAGCAAGCATCTGCGTTGCCAAGGGCTAAAATAGAAGTCAGTTCTATTTCTGACGCAGATCGCGATGCAAGTCCTGCCTCTCCCATCTCCTCATTGGTTTATAGAAGCAGGTACCCATGTGCCATCTCCTCATTGGTTATACCCACGTGGGTGACTGAAAGATGAACGAGGCCAGAGGCGGTAATGCACCTAATTTATGAAATCAAATCAAGTTTATTTTATATAGCCCTTCGTACATCAGCTAATATCTCGAAGTGCTGTACAGAAACCCAGCCTAAAACCCCAAACAGCAAGCAATGCAGGTGTAGAAGCACGGTGGCTAGGAAAAACTCCCTCGAATGAAATGAAAGTTGCCAATCGCAAAATAAAGTCAAGAGAAGAAAAAGCCTGGAAGAAGGAGAGATGACTAGAAACGATTCGGTTGACCGTTTTATGTGTAGATAAATTGGTGGAGTAGAGGACCTTGTGCATTTCAGGTAAAATAACAACTCAATGTTTATATCCCAGGACAAATTAGCTAGCAACAGCAAGCTAGCTAAATAGAACAAATTAGCTAGCAACAGCAAGCTAGCTAAATAGGACAAATTAGCTAGCAACAGCAAGCTAACTAGCTAAATTACCATACATGTTTAATGCTTTTCGACCTGTCCCCAAATTAATGTCATTGGTTCAGAGTTTGTTTTGATATTTTAACCTGCGCGCCGTGATCGTGTTTGGTGTGGGGGGGGGGGGGCAAAATACATTTATGCACGATGGCGCACGCGCGCAGCCGGTTTGGGTTCCGTGTACTAGTGATGTCATCGCTGGGACGCTGACCTCAGGATGAACCCTGCTAGTGATGTCGTCTGGGACGCTGACCTCAGGATGAACCCTGCTAGTGATGTCGTCTGGGACGCTGACCTCAGGATGAACCCTGCTAGTGATGTCGTCTGGGACGCTGACCTCAGGATGAACCCTGCTAGTGATGTCGTCTGGGACGCTGACCTCAGGATGAACCCTGCTAGTGATGTCGTCTGGGACGGTGACCTCAGAATGAACCCTGCTAGTGATGTCGTCTGGGACGGTGACCTCAGAATGAACCCTGCTAGTGATGTCGTCTGGGACGCTGACCTCAGGATGAACCCTGCTAGTGATGTCGTCTGGGACGGTGACCTCAGGATGAACCCTGCTAGTGATGTCGTCTGGGACGGTGACCTCAGGATGAAACCTGCTAGTGATGTCGTCTGGGACGGTGACCTCAGGATGAACCCTGCTAGTGATGTCGTCTGGGACGGTGACCTCAGGATGAAACCTGCTAGTGATGTCGTCTGGGACACTGACCTCAGGATGAACCCTGCTAGTGATGTGTACGCTCCGTGTAAGTGGTAATCACCCGCCTGCCAGTGGCTGTAGTTCAGGGGTGGGCAACTCCAGTCCACCAGGGCCTGATTGATGTCACACTTGTTCTCCATCCGTAGCAAACACAGCTGATTTAATCAAATTTCATTCTAAACTGAACATCATGATTAGGTGATTATCGGAGTCAGGTGTGTTAGCTGGGGCCCTGGGGGCAAAGCTGTGACACCAATCAGGCCCTCGAGGACTGGAGTTGCCCACCTCTGCTTTGGTGTTTCCAGACATCTAGCTTTCCTAGCCAGAATCTTGACCTTTTGGTTCACTTTGAGACTCACTCCAGTCTCCTTGTCACCTCATGTGTCACCTGATTATACTGGAACAACAGGCACATCTCAATAGGTGGTCTTGGTATGACATGGAACAAGTGGGGGGGGGGGGGGGGGGCTGTCCTCTTTCCACCTCTATTGGTCCTCAAAGAGGACACCCCCCCCCCTTGAGGACCAATAGAGATCTAAAGAGGACACCCCCCCTTGAGGACCAATAGAGATCTAAAGAGGACACCCCTCCCCCTTGAAGACCAATAGAGATCTAAAGAGGACACCCCCCCCCCCTTGAGGACCAATAGAGATCTAAAGAGGACCCCCCCCCCTTGAGGACCAATAGAGATCTAAAGAGGACACCCCCCCCCTTGAGGACCAATAGAGATCTAAAGAGGACACCCCCCCCCCCTTGAAGACCAATAGAGATCTAAAGAGGACACCCCCCCTTGAGGACCAGTAGAGATCTAAAGAGGACCCCCCCCCCCTTGAGGACCAATAGAGATCTAAAGAGGACCACCCCCCTTGAGGACCAATAGAGGTGGAAAGAGGACACCCCCCTTGAGGACCAATAGAGATCTAAAGAGGACAGCCCCTCCCCCCTTGAGGACCAATAGAGATCTAAAGAGGACCACCCCCCTTGAGGACCAATAGAGGTGGAAAGAGGACACCCCCCTTGAGGACCAATAGAGATCTAAAGAGGACAGCCCCTCCCCCCTTGAGGACCAATAGAGGTGGAAAGAGGACAGCCCCCCCCCCCTTGAGGACCAATAGAGGTGGAAAGAGGACACCCCCCCCCCCCTTGAAGACCAATAGAGATCTAAAGAGGAGACCCCCCCACTTGAGGACCAATAGAGGTGGAAAGAGGACAGCCCCCCCCCCCTTGAGGACCAATAGAGGTGGAAAGAGTACAGCCCCCCCTTGAGGACCAATAGAGATCTAAAGAGGACACCCCCCCACTTGAGGACCAATAGAGGTGGAACAGAGCTATAGACTATATTAGAAGGGTATTTGGGGATAGAGCTATATACTATATTAGAAGGGTATTTGGGGACAGAGCTATATACTATATTAGAAGGGTATTTGGGGACAGAGCTATATACTATATTAGAAGGGTACATGGGGACAGAGCTATATAGTATATTAGAAGGGTATTTGGGGACAGAGCTATATATAATATTAGAAGGGTATTTGGGGACAGAGCTATATACTATATTAGAAGGGTATTTGGGGACAGAGCTATATACTATATTAGAAGGGTATTTGGGGACAGAGCTATATACTATATTAGAAGGGTATATGGGGACAGAGCTATATACCACAGAAGGGTATTTGGGGACAGAGGTATATACTATATTAGAAGGGTATTTGGGGACAGAGCTATAGACTATATTAGAAGGGTATTTGGGGACAGAACTGAAAAAGCATGTACGAGCAAGGAGGCCTACAATCCTGACTCTGTTACACCAGCTCTGTCAGGAGGAATGGGCCAAAATTCACCCAACTTATTGTGGGAAGCTTGTGGAAGGCTACCCGACACGTTTGACCCAAGTTAATTAGTATTTGGTAGCATTGCCTTTAAATTGTTCGAGTGTATGTAAACTTCTGACCCACTGGGAATGTGATGAAAGAAATAAAAGCTGAAATAAATCACTCTACTATTATTCTGACATTTCACATTCTTAAAATAAAGTGGTGATCCTAACTGACCTAAGACAGGGAATTTCTACTAGGATTAAATGTCAGGAATTGTGAAAAACTGAGTTGAAATGTATTTGGCTAAGGTGTATGTAAACATCCGACTTCAACTGTATATACTATATTAGAAGGGTATATGGGGACAGAGCTATATACTATATTAGAAGGGTATATGGGGACAGAGCTATATACCACAGAAGGGTATTTGGGGACAGAGGTATATACTATATTAGAAGGGTATTTGGGGACAGAGCTATAGACTATATTAGAAGGGTATTTGGGGACAGAGCTATTGACCAGGTTTTGGGTAAGCCCCAATGTGATCTAGGAAGTGTTCTGTGTTTCTTTCTTAAACCTCATTAGTTCATCAAACTGAGAGAGAGGGCTGAAGTAATCAGGATTACTGTACTTGAGTTTAAGAATAATCCTAACTTTTTTTCCTGAGAAGTCTGAAGCTTATTCTTTGTGAACTGGTGTGAACTGCTGTACCATAAAGCACACACTAACAGGCTGACTACACCGTGCGCGAGCGTTGCAAAATAAATTTAGAAATCTATATTATTCAATTATTGCACCCACACTGCTCGCGCGCGCGCCAGCAAGCATCTGCGTTGCCAAGGGCTAAAATAGAAGTCAGTTCTATTTCTGACGCAGATCGCGATGCAAGTCCTGCCTCTCCCATCTCCTCATTGGTTTATAGAAGCAGGTACCCATGTGCCATCTCCTCATTGGTTATACCCACGTGGGTGACTGAAAGATGAACGAGGCCAGAGGCGGTAATGCACCTAATTTATGAAATCAAATCAAGTTTATTTTATATAGCCCTTCGTACATCAGCTAATATCTCGAAGTGCTGTACAGAAACCCAGCCTAAAACCCCAAACAGCAAGCAATGCAGGTGTAGAAGCACGGTGGCTAGGAAAAACTCCCTCGAATGAAATGAAAGTTGCCAATCGCAAAATAAAGTCAAGAGAAGAAAAAGCCTGGAAGAAGGAGAGATGACTAGAAACGATTCGGTTGACCGTTTTATGTGTAGATAAATTGGTGGAGTAGAGGACCTTGTGCATTTCAGGTAAAATAACAACTCAATGTTTATATCCCAGGACAAATTAGCTAGCAACAGCAAGCTAGCTAAATAGAACAAATTAGCTAGCAACAGCAAGCTAGCTAAATAGGACAAATTAGCTAGCAACAGCAAGCTAGCTAAATAGGACAAATTAGCTAGCAACAGCAAGCTAGCTAAATAGGACAAATTAGCTAGCAACAGCAAGCTAGCTAAATAGGACAAATTAGCTAGCAACAGCAAGCTAGCTAAATAGGACAAATTAGCTAGCAACAGCAAGCTAACTAGCTAAATTGCCATACATGTTTAATGCTTTTCGACCTGTCCCCAAATTAATGTCATTGGTTCAGAGTTTGTTTTGATATTTTAACCTGCGCGCCGTGATCGTGTTTGGTGTGGGGGGGGGGGGGGGGGGGGGGGGGGCAAAATACATTTATGCACGATGGCGCACGCGCGCAGCCGGTTTGGGTTCCGTGTACTAGTGATGTCATCGCTGGGACGCTGATCTCAGGATGAACCCTGCTAGTGATGTCGTCTGGGACGCTGACCTCAGGATGAACCCTGCTAGTGATGTCATCGCTGGGACGCTGACCTCAGGATGAACCCTGCTAGTGATGTCGTCTGGGACGGTGACCTCTAGGATGAACCCTGCTAGTGATGTCGTCTGGGACGCTGACCTCTAGGATGAACCCTGCTAGTGATGTCGTCTGGGACGCTGACCTCAGGATGAACCCTGCTAGTGATGTCGTCTGGGACGCTGACCTCAGGATGAACCCTGCTAGTGATGTCGTCTGGGACGGTGACCTCAGGATGAACCCTGCTAGTGATGTCGTCTGGGACGGTGACCTCAGGATGAAACCTGCTAGTGATGTCGTCTGGGACACTGACCTCAGGATGAACCCTGCTAGTGATGTGTACGCTCCGTGTAAGTGGTAATCACCCGCCTGCCAGTGGCTGTAGTTCAGGGGTGGGCAACTCCAGTCCACCAGGGCCTGATTGATGTCACACTTGTTCTCCATCCGTAGCAACCACAGCTGATTTAATCAAATTTAATTCTAAACTGAACATCAGGATTAGGTGATTATCGGAGTCAGGTGTGTTAGCTGGGGCCCTGGGGGCAAAGCTGTGACACCAATCAGGCCCTCGAGGACTGGAGTTGCCCATCTCTGCTTTGGTGTTTCCAGACATCTAGCTTTCCTAGCCAGAATCTTGACCTTTTGGTTCACTTTGAGACTCACTCCAGTCTCCTTGTCACCTCATGTGTCACCTGATTATACTGGAACAACAGGCACATCTCAATAGGTGGTCTTGGTATGACATGGAACAAGTGGGGGGGGGGGGGGGGGCTGTCCTCTTTCCACCTCTATTGGTCCTCAAGGAGGGGGGGGTGTCCTCTTTCCACCTCTATTGGTCCTCAAAGAGGACACCCCCCCCTTGAAGACCAATAGAGATCTAAAGAGGACCCCCCCCCCCTTGAGGACCAATAGAGATCTAAAGAGGACACCCCCCCCCCTTGAGGACCAATAGAGATCTAAAGAGGACACCCCCCCCCCTTGAAGACCAATAGAGATCTAAAGAGGACACCCCCCCCCCCCCCCTTGAGGACCAATAGAGATCTAAAGAGGACACCCCCCCCCCCCCCCATGAAGACCAATAGAGATCTAAAGAGGACCCCCCCTTGAGGACCAATAGAGATCTAAAGAGGACACCCCCCCCCCCCCTTGAGGACCAATAGAGATCTAAAGAGGACACCCCCCCCCCCCCTTGAAGACCAATAGAGATCTAAAGGGGACACCCCCCCTTGAGGACCAATAGAGATCTAAAGAGGACCCCCCCCCCCCCCCCCTTGAGGACCAATAGAGATCTAAAGAGGACAGCCCCTCCCCCCTTGAGGACCAATAGAGATCTAAAAAGAGGACCACCCCCCTTGAGGACCAATAGAGGTGGAAAGAGGACACCCCCCTTGAGGACCAATAGAGATCTAAAGAGGACAGCCCCTCCCCCCTTGAGGACCAATAGAGATCTAAAGAGGACCCCCCCCTTGAGGACCAATAGAGGTGGAAAGAGGACAGCCCCCCCCCCCCCCCCCCCTGAGGACCAATAGAGGTGGAAAGAGTACAGCCCCCCCTTGAGGACCAATAGAGATCTAAAGAGGAGACCCCCCCACTTGAGGACCAATAGAGGTGGAAAGAGGACAGCCCCCCCCCCCCCCCCCCCCCCCCCCCCCACTTGTTCCATGTCATACCAAGACCACCTATTGAGATGTGCCTGTTGTTCCAGTATAATCAGGTGACACATGAGGTGACAAGGAGACTGGAGTGAGTCTCAAAGTGAACCAAAAGGTCCAGATTCTGTCTCGGAAAGCTAGATGTCTGGAAACACCAAAGCAGAGATGGACAACTCCAGTCCTCGAGGGCCTGGTTGGTGTCACAGCTTTGCCCCCAGGGCCCCAGCTAACACACCTGACTCCGATAATCACCTAATCCTGATGTTCAGTTTAGAATTACATTTGATTGATCAGCTGTGTTTGCTACGGATGGAGAACAAGTCTGACACCAAATCAGGCCGTGGAGGACTGGAGTTGCCCACCCCTGAACTACAGCCACTGGCAGGCGGGTGATTACCACTTAGCGTGTCCTTTATGGTACAGCAGTTCACACCAATTCACAAAGAATAAGCTTCAGACTTCTCAGAAAAAGAAAGTCTGGATTATTCTCAAGATCACGTACAGTAATCCTGATTACTTCACCCTTCTCATTTTGATGAACTAACGAGGTTTAAGATAGAAACACCGAACACTTCCTAGATCACGTTGGGGCTTACACAAAACCTGGTCAATAGCTCTGTCCCCAAATACCCTTCTAATGTACTATATAGCTCTGTCCCCAAATACCCTTCTAATATACTATATAGCTTTGTCCCCATGTACCCTTCTAATATACTATATAGCTCTGTCCCCAAGTACCCTTCTAATATAGTATATATCTCTGTCCCCATGTACCCTTCTAATATACTATATAGCTCTGTCCCCAAGTACCCTTCTAATATAGTATATATCTCTGTCCCCATATACCCTTCTAATGTACTATATAGCTCTGTCCCCAAATACCCTTCTAATGTACTATATAGCTCTGTCCCCAAATACCCTTCTACTATACTATATAGCTCTGTCCCCATGTACCCTTCTAATGTACTATATAGCTCTGTCCCCAAATACCCTTCTAATATAGTATATAGCTCTGTCCCCAAATACCCTTCTAATATAGTATATAGCTCTGTCCCCATATACCCTTCTAATATAGTATATAGCTCTGTCCCCATATACCCTTCTAACATACTATATAGCTCTGTCCCCAAATACCCTTCTAATATAGTATATAGCTCTGTCCCCAAATACCCTTCTAATATAGTATATAGCTTTGTCCCCAAATACCCTTCTAATATACTATATAGCTCTGTCCCCAAATACCCTTCTAATATAGTATATAGCTCTGTCCCCAAATACCCTTCTAATATAGTATATAGCTCTGTCCCCATATACCCTTCTAATATACTATATAGCTCTGTCCCCAAATACCCTTCTAATATAGTATATAGCTCTATCCCCAAATACCCTTCTAATATAGTATATAGCTCTGTCCCCATATACCCTTCTAATATACTATATAGCTCTGTCCCCAAATACCCTTCTAATAAACTATATAGCTCTGTCCCCAAATACCCTTCTAATATACTATATAGCTCTGTCCCCATATACCCTTCTAATACAGTATATAGCTCTGTCCCCATGTACCCTTCTAATATAGTATATAGCTGTCCCCATATACCCTTCTAATATAGTATATAGCTCTGTCCCCAAATACCCTTCTAATATAGTATATAGCTCTGTTCCCATATACCCTTCTAATATACTATATAGCTGTCCCCAAATACCCTTCTAATATACTATATAGCTCTGTCCCCAAATACCCTTCTAATATACTATATAGCTGTCCCCAAATACCCTTCTAATATACTATATAGCTCTGTCCCCAAATACCCTTCTAATATACTATATAGCTCTGTCCCCATGTACCCTTCTAATGTACTATATAGCTCTGTCCCCATGTACCCTTCTAATATACTATATAGCTCTGTCCCCAAATACCCTTCTAATGTACTATATAGCTCTGTCCCCAAATACCCTTCTAATGTACTATATAGCTCTGTCCCCAAATACCCTTCTAATATACTATATAGCTCTGTCCCCATGTACCCTTCTAATGTACTATATAGCTCTGTCCCCAAATACCCTTCTAATATAGTATATAGCTCTGTCCCCAAATACCCTTCTAATATAGTATATAGCTCTGTCCCCATATACCCTTCTAATATAGTATATAGCTCTGTCCCCATATACCCTTCTAACATACTATATAGCTCTGTCCCCAAATACCCTTCTAATATACTATATAGCTCTGTCCCCAAATACCCTTCTAATATAGTATATAGCTCTGTCCCCAAATACCCTTCTAATATAGTATATAGCTCTGTCCCCAAATACCCTTCTAATATACTATATAGCTCTGTCCCCATATACCCTTCTAATACAGTATATAGCTCTGTCCCCAAATACCCTTCTAATATAGTATATAGCTCTGTCCCCATGTACCCTTCTAATATAGTATATAGCTGTCCCCATATACCCTTCTAATATAGTATATAGCTCTGTCCCCAAATACCCTTCTAATATAGTATATAGCTCTGTCCCCATATACCCTTCTAATATAGTATATAGCTCTGTCCCCAAATACCCTTCTAATATACTATATAGCTCTGTCCCCATGTACCCTTCTAATATAGTATATAGCTCTGTCCCCATGTACCCTTCTAATATAGTATATAGCTCTGTCCCCATATACCCTTCTAATATAGTATATAGCTCTGTCCCCAAATACCCTTCTAATATAGTATATAGCTCTGTCCCCAAATACCCTTCTAATATAGTATATAGCTCTGTCCCCAAATACCCTTCTAATATAGTATATAGCTCTGTTCCCATATACCCTTCTAATATACTATATAGCTCTGTCCCCAAATACCCTTCTAATATACTATATAGCTCTGTCCCCATGTACCCTTCTAATGTACTATATAGCTCTGTCCCCAAATACCCTTCTAATATAGTATATAGCTCTGTCCCCAAATACCCTTCTAATATAGTATATAGCTCTGTCCCCATATACCCTTCTAATATAGTATATAGCTCTGTCCCCATATACCCTTCTAACATAGTATATAGCTCTGTTCCCATATACCCTTCTAATATACTATATAGCTCTGTCCCCAAATACCCTTCTAATATACTATATAGCTCTGTCCCCATGTACCCTTCTAATGTACTATATAGCTCTGTCCCCAAATACCCTTCTAATATAGTATATAGCTCTGTCCCCAAATACCCTTCTAATATAGTATATAGCTCTGTCCCCATATACCCTTCTAATATAGTATATAGCTCTGTCCCCATATACCCTTCTAACATAGTATATATCTCTGTCCCCAAATACCCTTCTAATATAGTATATAGCTCTGTCCCCAAATACCCTTCTAATATAGTATATAGCTCTGTCCCCAAATACCCTTCTAATATAGTATATAGCTTTGTCCCCAAATACCCTTCTAATATACTATATAGCTCTGTCCCCAAATACCCTTCTAATATAGTATATAGCTCTGTCCCCAAATACCCTTCTAATATACTATATAGCTCTGTCCCCATATACCCTTCTAATATACTATATAGCTCTGTCCCCAAATACCCTTCTAATATAGTATATAGCTCTGTCCCCAAATACCCTTCTAATATACTATATAGCTCTGTCCCCATATACCCTTCTAATACAGTATATAGCTCTGTCCCCAAATACCCTTCTAATATAGTATATAGCTCTGTCCCCATGTACCCTTCTAATATAGTATATAGCTGTCCCCATATACCCTTCTAATATAGTATATAGCTCTGTCCCCAAATACCCTTCTAATATAGTATATAGCTCTGTCCCCATATACCCTTCTAATATAGTATATAGCTCTGTCCCCAAATACCCTTCTAATATACTATATAGCTCTGTCCCCATGTACCCTTCTAATACAGTATATAGCTCTGTCCCCATATACCCTTCTAATATAGTATATAGCTCTGTCCCCATATACCCTTCTAATATAGTATATAGCTCTGTCCCCAAATACCCTTCTAATATAGTATATAGCTCTGTCCCCAAATACCCTTCTAATAAACTATATAGCTCTGTCCCCAAATACCCTTCTAATAAACTATATAGCTCTGTCCCCAAATACCCTTCTAATATACTATATAGCTCTGTCCCCATATACCCTTCTAATACAGTATATAGCTCTGTCCCCATATACCCTTCTAATATAGTATATAGCTCTGTCCCCATATACCCTTCTAATATAGTATATAGCTCTGTCCCCAAATACCCTTCTAATATAGTATATAGCTCTGTCCCCATATACCCTTCTAATATAGTATATAGCTCTGTCCCCATATACCCTTCTAATATAGTATATAGCTCTGTCCCCAAATACCCTTCTAATATAGTATATAGCTCTGTCCCCAAATACCCTTCTAATATACTATATAGCTCTCCTAGACTAGACCTCGTGAGGTATCCTATTCCATTCGCCAGGTATATTGTGTCCTGCCCATCACCAGGTTTTATCCCCACACAGACGGGTACAGGACGACGGACGGGTACAGGACGACGGACGGGTACAGGATGACGGACAGGTACAGGATGATGGACAGGTACAGGAGGATGGACGGGTATAGGACGACGGACGGGTACAGGATGATGGACGGGTGCAGGACGACGGACAGGTACAGGATGATGGACGGGTACAGGACGACGGACAGGTACAGGACGACGGACATGTACAGGAAGACGGACAGGTACAGGACGACGGACGGGTACAGGACGACGGACAGGTACAGGAGGATGGACGGGTACAGGACGACGGACAGGTACAGGATGATGGACGGGTGCAGGACGACGGACGGGTACAGGACGACGGACGGGTACAGGACGACGGACGGGTACAGGATGACGGACGGGTACAGGATGACGGACAGGTACAGGATGATGGACGGGTACAGGACGACGGACGGGTACAGGACGACGGACGGGTACAGGACGACGGACGGGTACAGGACGACGGACGGGTACAGGACGACGGACGGGTACAGGACGACGGACTAACCTCGGCACACTGGACCTTCGCGATGTATCCGTTGTTCTGGAGCTCCATCCAGTTTGCTTCGAACAGCTTGGGCCCAATCAGGAAGTTGAGATCGACGATCTTGTCGTCCTCACGGACCAGTGTAGCGGTCAGACCCAGTTTACAGTGGGCCTGGACAATGGTCAGAACCCGACGGAACATCTTGGCTACAGAGAGAGGGGGAGGGGGGAGGGGGGGGGAGACAATGCAGACATTATTAGACAAATGTTTTGGAAACATCACAGAAGTGAGAAACAGATTTTCTGGTCTTCTGGCAGTTAAACTCCTAAAGGTGCGAAAATAAAATCCTGTCTTCTCATAAACATGTCTGTCGCGTCCGAACAATTTGTTCTACAAACTATTATGACCCCCCCCCCCCCCCCCCCCCCGTGGAAAGACGAGACTCTCACCAACAGAAGCGTCTTGGTCACCGTCGTTACGCGGACCCGACACCGTCGTTACGTGCACCCGCCACCGCTGTTATGCGTACCTGTCACCGTCGTTACGCGCACCCGTCACCGTCGTTACGCGCCAGTCACCGTCGTTACGCGCCAGTCACCGTAGTTACGCGCCCGCCACCGTCGTTACGCGCACCTGCAACCGTCGTTACGCGCACCTGCAACCGTCGTTACGCGCACCTGCCACCGTCGTTACGCGCACCTGCCACCGTCGTTACGCGCACCTGCCACCGTCGTTACGCGCACCTGCCACCGTCGTTACGCGCACCTGCCACCGTCGTTACGCGCACCTGCCACCGTCGTTACGCGCACCTGCCACCGTCGTTACGCGCACCTGCCACCGTCGTTACGCGCACCTGCGCCTCATCAGACTCACCTGGACTCCATCACCTGTCTGATTACCTTCCCTACATCTGTCACTCCCTTCGGTTCCTTCCCCAGGCGTTATTGGTTCTGTTTCAGTTTCATTGTCTGTGCGTTGTTCGTGTTTTGTATAATGTTGATTTATTAAATGATTCCCTCCCTGAACTTGCTTCCCGACTCCCAGCGCCCACGTCACAACCCCTCTGTGTAAAGGTGTGACTGTTACGAACATGTACATGTCGGTTGTTTTGACTCGTCTCAAGGTCCCCCGGTACCAGTTGAAAAGAAATTGATTGAAGAATATACTGTATATGGAGACTGTTTAGTGCCAAAAATAAGGGGTTAAATACATTCCTGAGATTTGTTTCTCTCTCAGATATAGATATCAGATATATAGATATCAGATATATAGAAATCAGATATATAGAAATCAGATATATAGAAATCAGATATATAGATATATAGAAATCAGATATAGAAATCAGATATATAGAAATCAGATATATAGAAATCAGATATATAGAAATCAGATATATAGATATATAGATATCAGATATATAGATATATAGATATCAGATATATAGAAATCAGATATATAGATATATAGAAATCAGATATATAGAAATCAGATATATAGATATATAGATATCAGATATATAGAAATCAGATATATAGATATATAGATATCAGATATATAGAAATCAGATATCTAGATATATAGATATATAGAAATCAGATATATAGAAATCAGATATATAGATATATAGAAATCAGATATATAGAAATCAGATATCTAGATATCAGATATATAGATATCAGATATATAGAAATCAGATATATAGATATCAGATATATAGAAATCAGATATATAGATATCAGATATATAGAAATCAGATATATAGATATCAGATATATAGATATCAGATATATAGAAATCAGATATATAGAAATCAGATATATAGAAATCAGATATATAGATATATAGATATCAGATATATAGATATATAGATATCAGATATATAGATATATAGATATCAGATCTATAGAAATCAGATATATAGAAATCAGATATATAGATATATAGAAATCAGATATATAGATATCAGATATATAGAAATCAGATATATAGATATCAGATATATAGAAATCAGATATATAGATATCAGATATATAGAAATCAGATATATAGAAATCAGATATATAGATATATAGAAATCAGATATATAGATATATAGAAATCAGATATATAGATATCAGATATATAGAAATCAGATATATAGATATCAGATATATAGATATCAGATATATAGATATCAGATATATAGAAATCAGATATATATATATATATCAGATATATAGATATCAGATATATAGAAATCAGATATATAGAAATCAGATATATAGAAATCAGATATATAGATATCAGATATAATCCTAACCCCTCGTAACCCTAACCTCTCCTAACCCCAACCCCCTAACCTCTCCTAACCCCAACCCCCTAACCTCTGACCCCTTACCACAGAGCGATAGACAGAGTCCAGGGATGGTATGGTCTAACCCTAACCTCTCCTAACTTAACCATGACCCCTGACCCCATATAGACTCAGCAGGGATGGTGGGGTCTAACCCTAACCCCTCCTAACTTAACCATGACCCCATTTAGACTCACCAGGGATGGTGTGGACTAACCCTAACCCCTCCTAACTTCACCATGACCCCTGACCCCATATAGACTCAGCAGGGATGGTGGGGTCTAACCCTAACCCCTCCTAACTTAACCATGACCCCTGACCCCATATAGACTCAGCAGGGACGGTGGGGTCTAACCCTAACCCCTCCTAACTTAACCATGACCCCTGACCCCATATAGACTCACCAGGGATGGTGTGGACTAACCCTAACCCCTCCTAACTTAACCATGACCCCTGACCCCATATAGACTCACCAGGGATGGTGTGGACTAACCCTAACCTCTCCTAACTTAACCATGACCCCATATACTCACCAGGGATGGTGTGGACTAACCCTAACCCCTCCTAACTTAACCATGACCCCTGACCCCATATAGACTCACCAGGGATGGTGTGCACCTCGTCCAGGATGATGAGACCCCACTCCTGGGACCTCATCCACTCCATCACTCTCTCTGCCTCCCAAGACCTCTTGGTGGTGTGTCCCAACATGCTGTATGTACTGATGGCCACCGAGCAGCCAATCGGCTTCAAAAACAAAATCAAACTTCATTTCAAAAGTGCATTTTAAAAATCGCAACACATTTTAAACTAAAACAATAACGTTAAATAATTCAAAGCAAACAAGAAGCAGTAAAAAGAGATCATTATACAAAACACAGTGGCTGTTGAAAGACCGAGGTGAAAAGAGAGATTTTAAAAACTCAAAACACAGTGGCTGTTGAAAGACCCGAGGTGAAAAGGGGGATTTTAAAAGCTTAAAACACAGTGGCTGTTGAAAGGCCCGAGGTGAAAAGGGGATTTTAAAAGCTCAGTGGTATTTGCTGTGTCTCTTACCTTGTCCTTGGCATCGGAGGTAAAGCGGCAGATCTGAGAGTCATCGATGGTCGACCACATCTTAAACTGAGCCTTCCACTGTTCTACTGACACAGAGCTGTTCCCCAGAACCAGACAGCGCTTACGGACAGTACAGGCTGCCGTTACCCCTACTAGAGACTTCCCCGCACCTGAGGAGAGGAGGAGAGATGGAGGGGGGGTAGGAGGAGTAATGGGGAGGGAAAGGAGGAGAGATGTGGGAGAGATGGGACACGGAGGTAAATGTATGGATGATTGAAAAATGTACGTAACGCCTTCATATACACCGAATATACCAAACACAAGGAACCCCTTCCTAATAATAAGTCGCACCCCTCCGATCTCCTCCCCTCAACGCCACTGATTAAAAGTGGATTTAACAAGTGACATCAATAAGGGATCGCAGCTTTCACCTGGTCAGTCTATGTCATGAAAAGAACAGGTGTTCCTAATGTTTTGTCCACTCAGTGTATAAACTATCTAGCCATATTAAACCCCATCACTCAGTGTATAAACTATCCAGCCATATTAAACCCCATCACTCAGTGTATAAACTATCCAGCCATATTAAACCCCATCACTCAGTGTATAAACTATCCAGCTATATTAAACCCCATCACTCAGTGTATAAACTATCCAGCCATATTAAACCCCATCACTCAGTGTATAAACTATCCAGCCATATTAAACCCCATCACTCAGTGTATAAACTATCCAGCCATATTAAACCCCATCACTCAGT
>NW_024060007.1:0-28962 GCF_016432855.1 Salvelinus namaycush
GACAGAACGGTCTCCTATCTGCACCGCTGGCTGACTGGGGAACAGGACAGAACAGTCTTCTATCTGCACGCTGGCTGACTGGGGAACAGGACAGAACAGTCTCCTATCTGCACCGCTGGCTGACTGGGGAACAGGACAGAACAGTCTCCTATCTGCACCGCTGGCTGACTGGGGAACAGGTCAGAACAGTCTCCTATCTGCAACCGCTGGCTGACTGGGGAACAGGACAGAACAGGTCTCCTATCTGCACCGCTGGCTGACTGGGGAACAGGACAGAACAAGTCTCCTATCTGCACCGCTGGCTGACTGGGAAATCAGGACAGAACAGTCCTCCTATCTGCAACCGCTGGTGACTGGGGAAACAGGACAGAACTGTCTCCTATCTGCAACCGCTGGCTGACTGGGGAACAGGACAGACAGTCATCCTATCTGCACCGCTGGCTGAAAGGGGAACAAGGACAGAACAGTCTCCTATCTGCACCGTGGCTGACTGGGGATCAGGACAGAACAGTCTCCTATCTGCACCGCTGGCTGACTGGGGAACAGGACAGAACGGTCTCCTATCTGCACCGCTGGCTGACTGGGGAACAGGACAGAACAGTCTCCTATCTGCACCGCTGGCTGACTGGGGAACAGGACAGAACAGTCTCCTATCTGCACCGCTGGCTGACTGGGGAACAGGACAGAACAGTTCTCCTATCTGCACCGCTGGCTGACTGGGGAACAGGACAGAACAGTCTCCTATCTGCACCGCTGGCTGACTGGGGAACAGGACAGAACAGTCTCCTATCTGCACCGCTGGCTGACTGGGGATCAGGACAGAACAATCTCCTATCTGCACCGCTGGCTGACTGGGGAACAGGACAGAACAGTCTCCTATCTGCACCGCTGGCTGACTGGGGAACAGGACAGAACAGTCTCCTATCTGCACCGCTGGCTGACTGGGGAACAGGACAGAACAGTCTCCTATCTGCACCGCTGGCTGACTGGGGAACAGGACAGAACAGTCTCCTATCTGCACCGCTGGCTGGCTGGGGAACAGGACAGAACGGTCTCCTATCTGCACCGCTGGCTGACTGGGGAACAGGACAGAACGGTCTCCTATCTGCACCGCTGGCTGGCTGGGGATCAGGACAGAACGGTCTCCTATCTGTACCGCTGGCTGGCTGGGGAACAGGACAGAACGGTCTCCTATCTGTACCGCTGGTTGGCTGGGGAGCAGGACAGAACAGTCTCCTATCTGCACCGCTGGCTGACTGGGGAACAGGACAGAACAGTCTCCTATCTGCACCGCTGGCTGGCTGGGGAACAGGACAGAACAGTCTCCTATCTGCACCGCTGGCTGACTGGGGAACAGGACAGAACAGTCTCCTATCTGCACCGCTGGCTGGCTGGGGATCAGGACAGAACGGTCTCCTATCTGTACCGCTGGCTGGCTGGGGAACAGGACAGAACGGTCTCCTATCTGTACCGCTGGCTGGCTGGGGAACAGGACAGAACGGTCTCCTATCTGTACCGCTGGCTGGCTGGGGAACAGGACAGAACGGTCTCCTATCTGTACCGCTGGCTGGCTGGGGAACAGGACAGAACAGTCTCCTATCTGCACCGCTGGCTGACTGGGGAACAGGACAGAACAGTCTCCTATCTGCACCGCTGGCTGACTGGGGAACAGGACAGAACGGTCTCCTATCTGTACCGCTGGCTGACTGGGGAACAGGACAGAACATACTCCTATCTGTACCGCTGGCTGACTGGGGAACAGGACAGAACAGTCTCCTATCTGCACCGCTGGCTGACTGGGGAACAGGACAGAACAGTCTCCTATCTGCACCGCTGGCTGGCTGGGGAACAGGACAGAATAGTCTCCTATCTGTACCGCTGGCTGGCTGGGGAACAGGACAGAACAGTCTCCTATCTGTACCGCTGGCTGGCTGGGGAACAGGACAGAACAGTCTCCTATCTGCACCGCTGGCTGACTGGGGAACAGGACAGAACGGTCTCCTATCTGCACCGCTGGCTGACTGGGGAACAGGACAGAACAGTCTCCTATCTGTACCGCTGGCTGGCTGGGGAACAGGACAGAACAGTCTCCTATCTGCACCGCTGGCTGACTGGGGAACAGGACAGAACGGTCTCCTATCTGCACCGCTGGCTGACTGGGGAACAGGACAGAACAGTCTTCTATCTGCACCGCTGGCTGACTGGGGAACAGGACAGAACAGTCTCCTATCTGCACCGCTGGCTGACTGGGGAACAGGACAGAACAGTCTCCTATCTGCACCGCTGGCTGACTGGGGAACAGGACAGAACAGTCTCCTATCTGCACCGCTGGCTGACTGGGAAACAGGACAGAACAGTCTCCTATCTGCACCGCTGGCTGACTGGGGAACAGGACAGAACTGTCTCCTATCTGCACCGCTGGCTGACTGGGGAACAGGACAGAACAGTCTCCTATCTGCACCGCTGGCTGAAAGGGGAACAGGACAGAACAGTCTCCTATCTGCACCGCTGGCTGACTGGGGATCAGGACAGAACAGTCTCCTATCTGCACCGCTGGCTGACTGGGGAACAGGACAGAAACGGTCTCCTATCTGCACCGCTGGCTGACTGGGGAACAGGACAGAACAGTCTCCTATCTGCACCGCTGGCTGACTGGGGAACAGGACAGAACAGTCTCCTATCTGCACCGCTGGCTGACTGGGGAACAGGACAGAACAGTCTCCTATCTGCACCGCTGGCTGACTGGGGAACAGGACAGAACAGTCTCCTATCTGCACCGCTGGCTGACTGGGAACAGGACAGAACAGTCTCCTATCTGCACCGCTGGCTGACTGGGGATCAGGACAGAACAATCTCCTATCTGCACCGCTGGCTGACTGGGGAACAGGACAGAACAGTCTCCTATCTGCACCGCTGGCTGACTGGGGAACAGGACAGAACAGTCTCCTATCTGCACCGCTGGCTGACTGGGGAACAGGACAGAACAGTCTCCTATCTGCACCGCTGGCTGACTGGGGAACAGGACAGAACAGTCTCCTATCTGCACCGCTGGCTGGCTGGGGAACAGGACAGAACGGTCTCCTATCTGCACCGCTGGCTGACTGGGGAACAGGACAGAACAGTCTCCTATCTGCACCGCTGGCTGGCTGGGGATCAGGACAGAACGGTCTCCTATCTGTACCGCTGGCTGGCTGGGGAACAGGACAGAACGGTCTCCTATCTGTACCGCTGGCTGGCTGGGGAGCAGGACAGAACAGTCTCCTATCTGCACCGCTGGCTGACTGGGGAACAGGACAGAACAGTCTCCTATCTGCACCGCTGGCTGGCTGGGGAACAGGACAGAATAGTCTCCTATCTGTACCGCTGGCTGGCTGGGGAACAGGACAGAACAGTCTCCTATCTGTACCGCTGGCTGGCTGGGGAACAGGACAGAACAGTCTCCTATCTGCACCGCTGGCTGGCTGGGGAACAGGACAGAACAGTCTCCTATCTGTACCGCTGGCTGGCTGGGGAACAGGAGATCTTAACCCTACTGATCCTGGGGAATTCTATTTTAACCTCTCTCTGTCTCTCTCTCTTTGTCTCTCTCTCTCTCTGTCTCTCTCTCTTTGTCTCTCTCTCTCTCTCTCTCTCTCTGTCTCTCTCTCTCTGTCTCTGTCTCTCTGTCTCTCTGTCTCTCTCTGTCTCTCTGTCTCTCTGTCTGTCTCTCTGTCTCTCTCTTTCTCTCTCTGTCTGTCTCTCTGTCTGTCTCTCTCTCATAAACCTATTTCCTATTGAAATGCAAGGTCCAATTAAGCCATTTTTATCTCAATATAAAATAATTTCTGGGTAACAATTAAGTACTTTACTGTGATTGTTTTAAATTAAAATGGTTAAAAATAAACAAAAATGTGCTTCTTTATTTATTTAACCTTTATTTAACCAGGTAGACCTGGCCAAGATAAAGCAAAGCAGTGTGACACAAACAATAACACAGAGTTACACATGGAATAAACAAACGTACAGTCAATAATACAATAAAATAAATCTATATACAGTGTGTGCAAATGAGGTAAGATTAGGGAGGTAAGGCAATAAATAGGTCGTAGTGGCGAAGTAACTACAATTTAGCAGTTAAAACACTGGAGTGATAGATGTGCAGAAGATGAATGTGCAAGTAGAGATACTGGGGTGCAAAGGAGAAGAAAAATAATAATAACAATATGGGGATGAGGTAGTTGGATGGGCTATTTACAGATGGGCTATGTACAGGTGCAGGTACTCATTCAAGGGTTTTTCTTTATTTGTACTATTTTCTACATTGTAGAATAATAGTGAAGACATCAAAACTATGAAATAACACATATGGAATCATGTAGTAACCAAAAAAGTGTTTTGAGATTCTTCAAATAGCCACCCTTTGCCTTGATGACAGCTTTGCACACTCTTGGCATTCTCTCAACCAGCTTCACCCGGAATGCTTTTCCAACAGTCTTGAAGGAGTTCCCACATATGCTGAGCACTTGTTGGCTGCTTTTCCTTCACTCTGCGGTCCGACTCATCCCAAACCATCTCAAGTTGGTTGAGGTTGGGGGATTGCGGAGGCCAGGTCATCTGATGCAGCACTCCATCACTTTCCTTCTTGGTCAAATAGCACTTACACTGCCTGGAGGTGTGTTTTGGGTCATTGTCCTGTTGAAAAACAAATTATAGTCCCACAAAGCCCGAACCAGACGGGATGGCGTATCACTGCAGAATGCTGGTTAAGTGTGAATTGTGTGTGAGTTTGGAACCAAGACACGGCGTTTGGAACCAAGACACGGCGTTTGGAACCAAGACACGGCGTTTGGAACCAAGACACGGCATTTGGAACCAAGACACGGCGTTTGGAACCAAGACACGGCGTTTGGAACCAAGACACGGCATTTGGAACCAAGACACGGCTTTTGGAACCAAAAATCTCCAATTTGCACTCCAGACCAAAGGACAAATTTCCACCTGTCTAATGTCCATTGCTCGTGTTTCTTGGCCCAAGCAAGTCTCTTTTTTTATTGGTGTCCTTTAGTTGTGGTTTCTTTGCAGCAATTCGACCATGAAGACCTGATTCACACAGTCTCCTCTGAACAGTTGATGTTGAGATGTGTCTGTTACTTGAACACTGTGAAGCATTTATTTGGGCTGCAATTTCTGGTATCTCTAATGAATTTATCCTCTGCAGCAGAGGTAACTCTGGGTCTTCCATTCCTGTGGCGGTCCCCATGAGAGACAGTTTCATCATAGAGCTTGATGGTTTTTGTGACTGCACATGAAGAAACTTTTAAAGTTCTTGACATTTTCTGCATTGACTGACCTTCATGTCTTAAAGTAATGATGGACTGTCGTTTCTCTTTGTTTATTTGAGCTGTTCTTGACATAATATGGACTTGGAATATTACCAAACATCTATAGTGTTTCCCCTGTTGGAACACTTTTACAACCAAGTCGACGACTGACGGATTTTAAATGAACAAAATATGTTGGTTGGGTAACTAAACTACACAATGTGTTATCGTGTGCAATGGGTGAATAGAGTCTGCAGACACACGACCCACACAGCAGCAGAACAACGGGTAGTGTTTATTACAAGAGTAGGTAACACTGCTAGCTTCAGTTTACATAATTGACAAGTTATTAGCAAGTTAGACAGACAAACCATGACATTTTCCCCCCATTCCGAAGTCCCCACATCATACTAAAAGTTAACTTACCTTGCATTCGCTATAAAGTAGTGGGTGGTTGGTCACGAAGATGACTCAAGAGATTTGAAGTGTTGCCCCCTTTCGCAGCGGTTTTTGTTGTTGTTGCATGTTCTTCAGACAAGGTGACCATCTTCGATTAAGTTTCCCTCAGCACTCTCGGGAAAAGCCAAAATACGACCACACTTCACATTTGGTCCTCTTAGAAGGCTGAAAAATATCCCGAGTGCTGTCACTGCCGTCCGGCCTTGTTTTCACACAAAACAAAACCCACGTTGCTGCGCCCGCATCTGACTGTTGCTAACTTTGGTTGATGCTGGACAGTATTTACCGTGAGTAGTTAATACAACTAGATGCTGCTTTCATTAACACAACTAGATGCTGCTTTCATTAATACAACTAGATGCAGCTTTCATTAATACAACTAGATGCTGCTTTCATTAACACAACTAGATGCTGCTTTCATTAACACAACTAGATGCTGCTTTCATTAATACAACTAGATGCTGCTTTCATTAACACAACTAGATGCTGCTTTCATTAACACAACTAGATGCTGCTTTCATTAATACAACTAGATGCTGCTTTCATTAATACAACTAGATGCTGCTTTCATTAATACAACTAGATGCTGCTTTCATTAATACAACTAGATGCTGCTTTCATTAACACAACTAGATGCTGCTTTCATTAATACAACTAGATGCTGCTTTCATTAATACAACTAGATGCTGCTTTCATTAACACAACTAGATGCTGCTTTCATTACTACAACTAGATGCTGCTTCCATTAACCCAACTAGATGCTGCTTTCATTAGTTCAACTAGATGCTGCTTTCATTAATACAACTAGATGCTGCTTTCATTAACACAACTAGATGCAGCTTTCATTTACACAACTAGATGCTGCTTCCATTAACACAACTAGATGCTGCTTTCATTACCACAACTAAATGCTGCTTTCATTACCACAACTAGATGCTGCTTCCATTAACACAACTAGATGCTGCTTTCATTACCACAACTAAATGCTGCTTTCATTACCACAACTAGATGCTGCTTTCATTAACAACTAGATGCTGCTTTCATTAACACAACTAGATGCTGCTTTCATTAACACAACTAGATGCTGCTTTCATTAATACAACTAGATGCTGCTTTCATTAACCACTAGATGCTGCTTTCATTAATACAACTAGATGCTGCTTCCATTAACCCAACTAGATGCTGCTTTCATTAGTTCAACTAGATGCTGCTTTCATTAATACAACTAGATGCTGCTTTCATTAACACAACTAGATGCAGCTTTCATTTACACAACTAGATGCTGCTTCCATTAACACAACTAGATGCTGCTTTCATTACCACAACTAAATGCTGCTTTCATTACCACAACTAGATGCTGCTTTCATTAATACAACTAGATGCTGCTTCCATTAACACAACTAGATGCTGCTTTCATTACCACAACTAAATGCTGCTTTCATTACCACAACTAGATGCTGCTTTCATTAACAACTAGATGCTGCTTTCATTAATACAACTAGATGCTGCTTTCATTAATACAACTAGATGCTGCTTTCATTAACACAACTAGATGCTGCTTTCATTAACACAACTAGATGCTGCTTTCATTAACACAACTAGATGCTGCTTTCATTAACAACTAGATGCTGCTTTCATTAATACAACTAGATGCTGCTTTCATTAATACAACTAGATGCAGCTTTCATTAACACAACTAGATGCTGCTTTCATTAACACAACTAGATGCTGCTTTCATTAACACAACTAGATGCTGCTTGCATTAGTTCAACTAGATGCTGCTTTCATTAACACAACTAGATGCTGCTTGCATTAGTTCAACTAGATGCTGCTTTCATTAACACAACTAGATGCTGCTTTCATTACCAACTAGATGCTGCTTTCATTAATACAACTAGATGCTGCTTTCATTAATACAACTAGATGCTGCTTTCATTAATACAACTAGATGCTGCTTTCATTAACACAACTAGATGCTGCTTTCATTAACACAACTAGATGCTGCTTTCATTAACACAACTAGATGCTGCTTTCATTAACACAACTAGATGCTGCTTTCATTAACACAACTAGATGCTGCTTTCATTAATACAACTAGATGCTGCTTTCATTAATACAACTAGATGCTGCTTTCATTAACACAACTAGATGCTGCTTTCATTAATACAACTAGATGCTGCTTTCATTAATACAACTAGATGCTGCTTTCATTAATACAACTAGATGCTGCTTTCATTAATACAACTAGATGCTGCTTTCATTACTACAACTAGATGCTGCTTTCATTAATACAACTAGATGCTGCTTTCATTAACACAACTAGATGCTGCTTTCATTACTACAACTAGATGCTGCTTTCTTTACCACAACTAGATGCTGCTTTCATTACTACAACTAGATGCTACTTTCATTAATACAACTAGATGCTGCTTTCATTAATACAACTAGATGCTGCTTTCATTAATACAACTAGATGCTGCTTTCATTAATACAACTAGATGCTATGTCAGGCTAGAGACCAGCCAGTGGCCAGAGCTTACAGACAGCTTAAACCCTGATGTACAGATGGCAGACGAGGAAATATTCGGTCACTGTTGGAGGACAGTGGAAGTATATTTAAAACGCTTCTTTTTTCATTTTAAAACTTTTTTGTTGTTGAATTTTACCCTCTTTTTCTCCCCAATTTCGTGGTATCCAATTGTTAGTAGTTACTGTCTTGTCTCATCGCTACAACTCCCGTACGGGCTCGGGAGAGATGACGGTCGAAAGCCATGCGTCCTCCGAAACACAACCCAACCAAGCCGCACTGCTTCTTAACACAGCACGCGTCCAACCCGGAAGCCAGCCGCACCAATGTGTCGGAGAAAACACCGTGCACCTGGCGACCTTGGTTAGCGTGCACTGCACCCGGCCCGCCACAGGAGTCGCTGGTGCGCGATGAGACAAGGATATCCCTACCTGCCAAACCCTCCCTAACCTGTCTCTCTAGTCTGTTGTCAGACTATACACCACAATGCAGACTATGGTGGCATACATTGTCTGACGTCTGGTGTACAGATGGTAGAGAGATGATGTTCCTTTCATACACCTGCCTTGTTGTTCAGTCCTGTAGTACAGATACTATAATACAATCATATTCACCATCACACCTGTGAACTGAGAGTTAATGAACGGTGTTAGTATGAAGAACATGCCCCCCCCCCCCACCCCTACTGCACTCCGGAGACACAGTGTGTGCCACAGTCCCACCTCTCAACACTGTCACCCTGGCTAAGCTGATTCAATCACTCACACTGCTGGTCTATGGAGTACAGGGCCAAGGGACTCTCTCCAGCGCTACCGCTATTTGCCTAATGATATGCATTGGAGAAAGCTAATTCTATTAGCGTTGATTAGCGGTGGGCACGATGAGAATGGAGGATGCTTCAACAGCACACTCTGGATGCATCTGAAATGGTACCCTTTTCCCTGTGTAGTGCACTACTTTTGACCAGAGCCCTATGAGAATAGGGTGCCATTTGGGATGCATGTTAGCATTGCAACACGACAAGACGCTCAACTTCCGACGAGCCATCAAACAAAATGTCAATACAGGACTAAGTTCGAATCCAACTACGCCGGCTCTGACACTCAATGGATGTGGCAGAGCTTGCAAACTATCACGAATTACAAAGGGAAACCCAACCTTCGAGCTGCCCAGGGACGCAAGCCTACCAGACGGGCTAAATGCCTACTATGCTCGCTTCGAGGCAAGCAACACTGAACCATGCATGAGAGCACCAGCTTTTCCGGATGACTGTGTGATCTCGCTCTCTGGAGCTGATGTAATACCTTTAAACAGGTTAACATTCACAAGGCCACACACACACACACACACACACACACACACACACACACACACACACACACACACACACACACACACACACACACACACACACACACACACACACACACACTGCTGCTACTGTCTATTATCCATCCTGTTTCCTAGTCACTTTACCCCTACATATATGTACAGTACAGTGCCTTTCAGAAATAATTCAGACCCCTTTACTTTTTTCACATTTTGTTGTTACAGCCTGAATTTAAAATGTATTAAATTGAGATTGTGTGTCACTGCCCTACACACAATATCCCATAATTGTCACGTTCCTGACCTGTTTTCTGTTGTTTTGTATGTGTTTAGTTGGTCAGGGCGTGAGTTGGGGTGGGTATTCTATGTTGTGTGTCTAGTTCGTCTGTTTCTGTGTTCAGCCTAATATGGTTCTCAATCAGAGACAGCTGTCAATCGTTGTCCCTGATTGAGAATCATATAAAGGTGGCTTGTTTTGTGTTGGGGATTGTGGGTGGTTGTTTCCTGTCTCTGTGTTTGTGTTCTGCACCAGATAGGACTGTCTCGGCTTTCACGTTTGTTATTTTGTTATTTGTTAATGTTCATTGTTTATTGTTTAATTAAACATGTTGAACACTAACTGCGCTGCATTTTGGTCCTCTCCTTCATCCCAGGAAGAAAGCCGTTACAGAACCACCCACCAAACAAGGATCAAGCAGCGTGGCAACGGGCAGCAGCGACAGCAGCAGCGGTACCAGGAGGAATGGTCATGGGAGCAAATATTTAACGGAGAAGGACCCTGGGCTAAGGTTGGAGAAGATCGCCGCTCTCGGGAAGAGATGGAGGCAGCTAAAGCCCAGGAGCGGTGGTCTGAGGAGGCAGCACGGAAGCGGGGCTGGAAGCCCGTGAAGAAACCCCAAAAATTTCTTGGGGGGGGCTAAAGGGTAGTGTGGCGAGGGCAGGTAGGAAACCTGCGCTCACTTCCCATGCTTACCGTGGAGAGCAGGAGTACGGGCAGACACCGTGTTATGCGGAAGAGCGCACGGTGTCTCCTGTACGGGTGCATAGCCCGGTGCAGGTTATTCCACCTCCCCGCACTGGGCGGGCTAGAGTGAGCATTGAGCCAAGTGCCATGAAGCCGGCTCTACATATCTGGCCTCCAGTACGTCTCCTCGGGCCGGTGTACATGGCACCAGCCTTACGCATGGTGTCCCCGGTTCGCCAACACAGCCCAGTGCGGGTTATTCCACCTCCCCGCACTGGACGGACTACGGGGAGCATGCAACCAGGTAAGGTTGGGCAGGCTCAGTGCTCAAGGGAGCCAGTACGCCTGCACGGTCCGGTATATCCGGCGCTACCTTCCCGCCCCAGCCCAGTACCACCAGTGCCTACACCACGCACCAGGCTTCCAGTGCGTCTCCAGAGCCCTGTTCCTCCTCCACGCACTCTCCCTGTGGTGCGTGTCTCCAGCCCAGTACCTCCAGTTCCGGCACCACGCACCAAGCCTCCTGTGCGTCTCCAGAGCCCTGTACGCACTGTTCCTTCTCCCCGCACTCGCCCTGAGGTGCGTGCCCTCAGCCCGGTACCACCAGTGCCGGTACCACGCACCAGGCCTTTAGTGCGCATCGAGAGTCCAGTGTGCCCTGTTCCTGCTCCCCGCACTAGCTTTGAGGTGCGTGTCTCCAGTCCGGTACCACCAGTTCCGGCACCACGCACCAGGCCTACTGTGCGCCTCAGCAGGTCAGAGTCGGCCGTCTGCTCAACGCCGCCTGCACTGCTCGTCTGTCCAGCGCCGTCTGAGCTGCCTGCCTGCCTAGCGCCGTCTGAACTACCTGCACTGCTCGTCTGCTCAACGCCGCCTGCACTGCTCGTCTGTCCAGCGCCGTCTGAGCTGCCTGCCTGCCCAGCGCCGTCTGAACTGCCTGCACTGCTCGTCTGCTCAACGCCGCCTGCACTGCTCGTCTGCCCAGCGCCGTCTGAGCTGCCTGCACTGCCTGCCTGCCCAGCGCCGTCTGAACTGCCTGCCTGCCCAGCACCATCTGAGCCATCCGTCTGCCCAGCGCCGTCTGAGCCATCCGTCTGCCCAGCGCCGTCTGAGCCATCCGTCTGCCCAGCGCCATCTGAGCCATCCGTCTGCCCAGCGCCATCTGAGCCATCCGTCTGCCACGAGCCTTCAGAGCCGCCCGTCTGTCCCGAGCCATTAGAGCCGTCCGCCAGTCAGGAGCCGCTAGAGCCGTCCGTCAGTCAGGAGCTGCCAGAGCCGCCAGCCAGTCAGGAGCTGCCAGAGCCGCCAGCCAGTCAGGAGCTGCCAGAGCCGCCAGCCAGTCAGGAGCTGCCAGAGCCGCCAGCCAGTCAGGAGCTGCCAGAGCCGCCAGCCAGTCAGGAGCTGTCAGAGCCGCCAGCCAGTCATGAGCTGCCTTCCAGTCATGAGCTGCCTTCCAGTCATGAGCTGCCTTCCAGTCATGAGCTGCCTTCCAGTCATGAGCTGCCTTCCAGTCATGAGCTGCCCTACAGTCTAGAGCTGCCCTACAGTCATGAGCTGCCCTCCAGTCATGAGCTGCCCTTCAGTCATGAGCTGCCCTTCAGTCATGAGCTGCCCTTCAGTCATGAGCTGCCCTTCAGTCATGAGCTGCCCTCCAGTCATGAGCTGCCCTTCAGTCATGAGCTGCCCTTCAGTCATGAGCTGCCCTTCAGTCATGAGCTGCCCTTCAGTCATGAGCTGCCCTTCAGTCATGAGCTGCCCTCCAGTCATGAGCTGCCCTCCAGTCATGAGCTGCCCTACAGTCATGAGCTGCCACTCAGTCCGGAGCTGCCACTCAGTCCGGAGCTGCCACTCAGTCCGGAGCTGCCACTCAGTCCGGAGCTGCCATTAGTCCAGAGTTGTCCCTCTGTCCTAAGCTACCTCTCTGTCCGGAGCGATTTCTCTGTCCTGAGCTACCTCTCTGTCCTGAGCTACCTCTCTGTCCTGAGCTACCTCTCTGTCCTGAGCTACCTCTATGTCCTGAGCTACCTCTCTGTCCTGAGCTACCTCTCTGTCCAGCGCCGTCTGAGCTGCCTGCACTGCCTGCCTGCCCAGCGCCGTCTGAACTGCCTGCCTGAAGTTGTCCCTCTGTCCTAAGCTACCTCTCTGTCCGGAGCGATTTCTCTGTCCTGAGCTACCTCTCTGTCCTGAGCTACCTCTCTGTCCTGAGCTACCTCTCTGTCCTGAGCTACCTCTCTGTCCTGAGCTACCTCTCTGTCCTGAGCTACCTCTCTGCCCAGCGCCGTCTGAGCTGCCTGCACTGCCTGCCTGCCCAGCGCCGTCTGAACTGCCTGCCTGCCCAGCACCATCTGAGCCATCCGTCTGCCCAGCGCCGTCTGAGCCATCCGTCTGCCCAGCGCCGTCTGAGCCATCCGTCTGCCCAGCGCCATCTGAGCCATCCGTCTGCCCAGCGCCATCTGAGCCATCCGTCTGCCACGAGCCTTCAGAGCCGCCCGTCTGTCCCGAGCCATTAGAGCCGTCCGCCAGTCAGGAGCCGCTAGAGCCGTCCGTCAGTCAGGAGCTGCCAGAGCCGCCAGCCAGTCAGGAGCTGCCAGAGCCGCCAGCCAGTCAGGAGCTGCCAGAGCCGCCAGCCAGTCAGGAGCTGCCAGAGCCGCCAGCCAGTCAGGAGCTGCCAGAGCCGCCAGCCAGTCAGGAGCTGCCAGAGCCGCCAGCCAGTCAGGAGCTGTCAGAGCCGCCAGCCAGTCATGAGCTGCCTTCCAGTCATGAGCTGCCTTCCAGTCATGAGCTGCCTTCCAGTCATGAGCTGCCCTACAGTCTAGAGCTGCCCTACAGTCATGAGCTGCCCTACAGTCATGAGCTGCCCTCCAGTCATGAGCTGCCCTTCAGTCATGAGCTGCCCTTCAGTCATGAGCTGCCCTTCAGTCATGAGCTGCCCTTCAGTCATGAGCTGCCCTCCAGTCATGAGCTGCCCTTCAGTCATGAGCTGCCCTTCAGTCATGAGCTGCCCTTCAGTAATGAGCTGCCCTCCAGTCATGAGCTGCCCTCCAGTCATGAGCTGCCCTCCAGTCATGAGCTGCCCTCCAGTCATGAGCTGCCCTACAGTCATGAGCTGCCACTCAGTCCGGAGCTGCCACTCAGTCCGGAGCTGCCACTCAGTCCGGAGCTGCCACTCAGTCCGGAGCTGCCATTAGTCCAGAGTTGTCCCTCTGTCCTAAGCTACCTCTCTGTCCGGAGCGATTTCTCTGTCCTGAGCTACCTCTCTGTCCTGAGCTACCTCTCTGTCCTGAGCTACCTCTCTGTCCTGAGCTACCTCTCTGTCCTGAGCTACCTCTCGGTCCTGAGCTACCTCTCTGTCCTGAGCTACCTCTCGGTCCTGAGCTACCTCTCTGTCCTGAGCTACCTCTCGGTCCTGAGTTGTCTCCTCTATTTAGGAGGGGCCTTGGTGAAGGTTCCTGGACCATGGTCGGGGGCGAGGGTCGCCACTCAAAGGACGCTAAGGAGGGGGACAAAGACAGTGGTGGAGTGGTGTCCTCGTCCACCGCCGGAGCCGCCACCGCGGACAGATGCCCACCCAGACCCTCCCCTTGAGTTTTAGGGGTGCGCCCGGAGTTCGCACCTTGAGGGGGGGGGGGTACTGTCACGTTCCTGACCTGTTTTCTGTTGTTTTGTATGTGTTTAGTTGGTCAGGGCGTGAGTAGGGGTGGGTATTCTATGTTGTGTGTCTAGTTCGTCTGTTTCTGTGTTCAGCCTAATATGGTTCTCAATCAGAGACAGCTGTCAATCGTTGTCCCTGATTGAGAATCATATAAAGGTGGCTTGTTTTGTGTTGGGGATTGTGGGTGGTTGTTTCCTGTCTCTGTGTTTGTGTTCTGCACCAGATAGGACTGTCTCGGCTTTCACGTTTGTTATTTTGTTATTTGTTAATGTTCATTGTTTATTGTTTAATTAAACATGTTGAACACTAACTGCGCTGCATTTTGGTCCTCTCCTTCATCCCAGGAAGAAAGCCGTTACAATAATTTTTGGAAATGTAAAAAACAATTGTAAAAAATGTAAAGCTGAAATATATTGAGTCAATAAGTATTCAACCCCTTTGTTATGGAAAGCCTAAATAAGTTCAGGAGTCAAAATGTGCTGAACAAGTCAGATAATAAGTTGCATGGACTCAACGGGTGTGCAATAAAATCAAATCAAACTTTATTTGTCACATGCGCCGAATACAACAAGTGTAGACCTTACAGGGAAATGGTTACTGACACGCCCTTATCCAACAATGCAGTTCAAGAAAGAGTTAAGAAAATATTTACAGAACAAACTAAAGTAAAAAATAATAAAAAAGTAACACATTAAAATAACAATAACGAGGCTTTATACAGGGGGTACCGGTACAGAGTCAATGTGGAGGCTATATACAGGGGGTACCGGTACAGAGTCAATGTGGAGGCTATATACAGGGGGTACCGGTACAGAGTCAGTGTGGAGGCTATATACAGGGGGTACCGGTACCGAGTCAGTGTGGAGGCTATATACAGGGGGTACCGGTACAGAGTCAATGTGGAGGCTATATACAGGGGGTACCGGTACAGAGTCAATGTGGAGGCTATATACAGGGGGTACCGGTACAGAGTCAATGTGGAGGCTATATACAGGGGGTACCGGTACAGAGTCAATGTGGAGGCTATGTACAGGGGGTACCAGTACAGAGTCAGTGTGGAGGCTATATACAGGGGGTACCGGTACCGAGTCAGTGTGGAGGATATATACAGGGGGTACCGGTACCGAGTCAATGTGGAGGCTATATACAGGGGGTACCGGTACCGAGTCAGTGTGGAGGCTATATACAGGGGGTACCGGTACAGAGTCAGTGTGGAGGATATATACAGGGGGTACCGGTACCGAGTCAGTGTGGAGGCTATATACAGGGGGTACAGAGTCAGTGTGGAGGCTATATACAGGGGGTACCGGTACAGAGTCAATGTGGAGGCTATATACAGGGGGTACCGGTACAGAGTCAATGTGGAGGCTATATACAGGGGGTACCGGTACAGAGTCAGTGTGGAGGCTATATACAGGGGGTACCGGTACAGAGTCAATGTGGAGGCTATATACAGGGGGTACCGGTACAGAGTCAGTGTGGAGCTATATACAGGGGGTACCGGTACCGAGTCAATGTGGAGGCTATATACAGGGGGTACCGGTACCGAGTCAGTGTGGAGGCTATATACAGGGGGTACCGGTACCGAGTCAGTGTGGAGGCTATATACAGGGGGTACCGGTACCGAGTCAATGTGGAGGCTATATACAGGGGGTACCGGTACCGAGTCAGTGTGGAGCTATATACAGGGGGTACCGGTACCGAGTCAGTGTGGAGCTATATACAGGGGGTACCGGTACCGAGTCAGTGTGGAGGCTATATACAGGGGGTACCGGTACCGAGTCAGTGTGGAGGCTATATACAGGGGGTACCGGTACAGAGTCAATGTGGAGGCTATATACAGGGGGTACCGGTACAGAGTCAATGTGGAGGCTATATACAGGGGGTACCGGTACAGAGTCAATGTGGAGGCTATATACAGGGGGTACCGGTACCGAGTCAGTGTGGAGGCTATATACAGGGGGTACCGGTACCGAGTCAGTGTGGAGGCTATATACAGGGGGTACCGGTACCGAGTCAGTGTGGAGGCTATATACAGGGGGTACCGGTACCAAGTCAGTGTGGAGGCTATATACAGGGGGTACCGGTACCAAGTCAGTGTGGAGGCTATATACAGGGGGTACCAGTACCGAGTCAGTGTGGAGGCTATATACAGGGGGTACCGGTACCGAGTCAGTGTGGAGGCTATATACAGGGGGTACCGGTACCGAGTCAGTATTGAGGCTATATACAGGGGGTACCGGTACCGAGTCAGTGTGGAGGCTATATACAGGGGGTACCGGTACCGAGTCAGTGTGGAGGCTATATACAGGGGGTACCGGTACCGAGTCAGTGTGGAGGCTATATACAGGGGGTACCGGTACAGAGTCAATGTGGAGGCTATATACAGGGGGTACCGGTACCGAGTCAGTGTGGAGGCTATATACAGGGGGTACCGGTACCGAGTCAGTGTGGAGGCTATATACAGGGGGTACCGGTACAGAGTCAGTGTGGAGGCTATATACAGGGGGTACCGGTACCGAGTCAGTGTGGAGGCTATATACAGGGGGTACCGGTACCGAGTCAGTGTGGAGGCTATATACAGGGGGTACCGGTACAGAGTCAGTGTGGAGGCTATATACAGGGGGTACCGGTACAGAGTCAATGTGGAGGCTATATACAGGGGGTACCGGTACAGAGTCAGTGTGGAGGCTATATACAGGGGGTACCGGTACCGAGTCAGTGTGGAGGCTATATACAGGGGGTACCGGTACAGAGTCAATGTGGAGGCTATATACAGGGGGTACCGGTACCGAGTCAATGTGGAGGCTATATACAGGGGGTACCGGTACAGAGTCAATGTGGAGGCTATATACAGGGGGTACCGGTACCGAGTCAGTGTGGAGGCTATATACAGGGGGTACCGGTACCGAGTCAGTGTGGAGGCTATATACAGGGGGTACCGGTACAGAGTCAGTGTGGAGGCTATATACAGGGGATACAGAGTCAGTGTGGAGGCTATATACAGGGGGTACCGGTACCGAGTCAGTGTGGAGGCTATATACAGGGGATACAGAGTCAGTGTGGAGGCTATATACAGGGGGTACCGGTACCGAGTCAGTGTGGAGGCTATATACAGGGGGTACCGGTACCGAGTCAGTGTGGAGGCTATATACAGGGGGTACCGGTACCAAGTCAGTGTGGAGGCTATATACAGGGGGTACCGGTACCGAGTCAGTGTGGAGGCTATATACAGGGGGTACCGGTACCGAGTCAATGTGGAGGCTATATACAGGGGGTACCGGTACCGAGTCAGTGTGGAGGCTATATACACGGGGTACCGGTACCTAGTCAATGTGGAGTCCATATACAGCGGGTACCGGTACCGAGTCAATGTGGAGGCTATATACAGGGGGTACCGGTACCGAGTCAGTGTGGAGGCTATATACAGGGGGTACTGGTACCGAGTCAGTGTGGAGGCTATATACAGGGAGTACCGGTACCGAGTCAGTGTGGAGGCTATATACAGGGGGTACCGGTACAGAGTCAATGTGGAGGCTATATACAGGGGGTACCGGTACCGAGTCAGTGTGGAGGCTATATACAGGGGGTACCGGTACAGAGTCAATGTGGAGGCTATATACAGGGGGTACCGGTACCGAGTCAGTGTGGAGGCTATATACAGGGGGTACCGGTACCAAGTCAGTGTGCGGGGCTACAGGTTAATTTGTAAATATAGGTAGGCGTGAAGTGACTATGCTTAGATAATTAACAGCGAGTAGCAGCAGTGTACAAAACAAATGGGGGGGGGGGGGGGGGGGGGGGCATGTACAGTAAATAGTCCGGTGGCCATTTTATAAATTGTTCAGCAGTCTTATGGCTTGGGGGTAGAAGCTGTTAAGGAGCCTTTTGGTCCTAGACTTGGCGCTCCGGTACCGTTTGCCGTGCGGTAGCAGAGAGAACAGTATTTGACTTGGGTGACTGGAGTCTCTGACATTTTTATGTGCTTTCCTCTGACACCGCCTAGTATAGAGGTCCTGGATGGCAGGAAGCTTGGACCCAGTGATGTACTGGGCCGTACTTACTACCCTTTGTCGGTCAGATGCCGAGCAGTCGCCAAACCAGGCGGTGATGCAACCGGTCAGGATGCTCTCGATGGTGCAGCTGTATATCTTTTTAAGGATCTGAGGACTCATGCCAAATCTTTTCAGTCTCCTGAGGGGGAATAGGCTTTGTGGTGCCCTCTTCACGACTGTCTTGGTGTGTTTGGGCCATGATAGTTTGTTGGTGATGTGGACACCAAGGAACTTGAAACTCTCGACCCGCTCCACACAGTCATAGTGTTTAACATTTATTTTTGAATGACTACCTCATCTCTGTACCCCACACGTACAATTATCTGTAAGGTCTCTCAGTCGAGCAGCGAATTTCAAACACAGATTCAACCACAAAGACCAGGAAGATTTTCCAATGCCTTGCAAAGAAGGGCACATATTGGCAGATAGGTGAGAAAAAAGCAGACCTTGAATATCCCTTTCAGCATGTTGAAGTTATTCATTACACTTTGGATGGTGTATCAATACAACCAGTCACTACAAAGATACAGGCGTCCTTCCTAACTCAGCTGCCGGAAAGGAAGGAAACTGCTCAGGGATTTCTCCTTGAGGCCAATGGTGACTTTAAAACAGTTACGGAGTTTAATGGCTGTGATAGGAGAACACTGAGGATGGATCAACAACATTGTAGTTACTCCACAATACTAACCTAAATGACAGAGTGAAAAGAAGGAAGTCTGTACAGAAAACAAATATTCCTGTTTGCAACAAGGCACTAAACTAATAATGCAAAAAATGTGGCAAAGCAACTGACTTTTTGTCCTGAATACAACATGTTATATTTGGGACAAATCCAATACAACACATTACTGAGTACCACTCCATATTTTCAAGCATAGTGGTGGCTGCATCATGTTATGGGTATGCTTGTAATCCTTAAGGACTGGGGAGTTTTTCAGGATCAAAAAGAAAGGGAATGGAGTTAAGCACCGGCAAAACCCTAGAGGAAAACCTGGATCAGTCCGCTTTCCACCAGACACTGGGAGATGAATTCACCTTTCAGCAGGACAATAACCTAAAACACAAGGCCAAACCCTAGAGGAAAACCTGGTTCAGTCTGCTTTCCACCAGACACTGGGACATGAATTCACCTTCCAGCAGGACAATAACCTAAAACACAAGGCCAAACCCTAGAGGAAAACCTGGTTCAGTCTGCTTTCCACCAGACACTGGGACATGAATTCACCTTTCAACAGGACAATAACCTAAAACACAAGGCCAAACCCTAGAGGAAAACCTGGTTCGGTCTGCTTTCCACCAGACACTGGGACATGAATTCACCTTTCAGCAGGACAATAACCTAAAACACAAGGCCAAATCTACACTGGAGTTGTCACCAAGAATGTTCCCGAGTGGCCGAGTTACAGTTTTGACTTAAATCTACTTGAAAATCTATGGCAAGACCTAAAAATGGTTGTCTAGCAATGATCAACAACCAATTTGACAGAGCTTGAAGAATCTCGAAAATAATAATGGGAAAATGTTGCACAATCCAACTGTGGAAAGCTCTTAGAGACTTACCCAGAAAGACACAGCTGTAATCAATGCCAAAGGTGCTTGTAAAAAGTATTGACTCAGGGGTGTGAATATTTATGTAAATTCATAATTTCTCTATTCCATTTTCAATAAATTTGCATAGTTTTCACTTTGTCGTTATGGGGTACAGTGTGTAGACACGTGAGGAAATATATTTAATCCATTATGAAATCAGGCTGTAACAAAATGTGAAATAAGTCAAGGGGTATGAATACTTTCTGAAGGCACTTTAGCTACCTCAATTACCTGGTACCACTGCACATCGACTCAGTACTGGTACTCCCTGTATAAAGCCATGTTATTACCTGGTACTCCCTGTATATAGCCATGTTATTACCTGGTACTCCCTGTATATAGCCATGTTATTACCTGGTACTCCCTGTATATAGCCATGTTATTACCTGGTACTCCCTGTTTAAAGCCATGTTATTACCTGGTACTCCCTGTATATAGCCATGTTATTACCTGGTACTCCCTGTATAAAGCCATGTTATTACCTGGTACTCCCTGTTTAAAGCCATGTTATTACCTGGTACTCCCTGTATATAGCCATGTTATTACCTGGTACTCCCTGTATAAAGCCATGTTATTACCTGGTACTCCCTGTATATAGCCATATTATTACCTGGTACCACTGCACATCGACTCAGTACTGGTACTCCCTGTATATAGCCATGTTATTACCTGGTACTCCCTGTATATAGCCATGTTATTACCTGGTACTCCCTGTATAAAGCCATGTTATTATCTGGTACTCCCTGTATATAGCCATGTTATTACCTGGTACTCCCTGTATATAGCCATGTTATTACCTGGTACTCCCTGTATAAAGCCATGTTATTACCTGGTACTCCCTGTATAAAGCTATTGTCATGACGTGGCCCTCTATTGGATATAGCAAGCACCAACTCTCTCTCTCTCACCACCTCTCTCTTCACCCTACACCCAGGCTCTCTTATCTCAGGTCGTAAATTCCTGAGGAGACTCTCTTCCCCCCCCGGCCATGCGGTATAGAGAGGGTTCACAGTAGGACAAAGGAACTTCTTCTACATCACAGAACTTGAGAACTGAACAATGTCCATGTTTTGGAGAATGTGTAAACGGTCGGTGGAGAATCCAGCTACGACCGGTCCATTTTGTTTAGCGCTAGGGGTCAGATTATTTTAATTTTTTTAAATAACGTGCCCAACGTAAACGGACATTTTCTCTGGCCCAGATCGTAGAATATGCATATAATTTACGGATTGGGATAGAAAACACTCCAAAGTTTCCAAAACTGTCAAAATATTGTCTGTGAGTATAACAAAACTGATTCTGCAGGCGAAAACCTGAGAAAATCTTACCCGGAAGTGATATATATTTTTTTTCAATCTGTGTTTCCTGGCCAGTCTTTCTTCCATTTAAAAGGGTATCAACCAGACTCCTTTTCCAATGGCTTCCTCAGGCTGTGACAAGGCTTTAGACATAGTTTCAGGCTTATATTTTGAAAAATGAACGAGTTTTTTCAAAACTAGTCAAGTGTCCTCGGAATATTTCCTGCGCGCGCGGGAGGAGCTCACCATTTTCCTTTTCTCTCTTAATGAATAGGTTATGCTCCGGTTGAAATATTATCGATTATGTTTGTTAAAGACAACCTGAGGATTGATTATAAAAAACATTTGAAATGTTTCTACGACCATTTCGGATACTTTTTGGAATTTGTCGAACGGAACACGGCTTTTGTTTTCTCAACATAATGCGCAACCCAAATGGCGTTTTTTTGTGATTTTTATTTTGTGATATTTATTGAACAAAAAGAACATTTGTTGTGTAACTGGGAGTCTCGTGAGTGGAAACATCCGAAGATTATCTAAGGTAAGCGATTAATTTTATTGCTTTTATGACTTTCGTGACCATGCTAATTTGGGGCTAGCTGTTGTAGCATTGAAAGCTACACTCACAAAAGCTTGGATTTCTTTCGCTGTAAAATATATTTTCAAATCTGACACGATAGGTGGATTAACAACAAGCTAAGCTGTGTTTTGGTATATTTCACTTGTGATTGCATGATTATAAATATTTTTAGTAATATTTATGCATTTGGCGCCCTGCAATTCTAGCGGTTGTTTAGGAAAGTGATCCCGTAAAAGGGATGCGTAGCGCAGAGAAGTTAATGTTTGTGACCTCATTGAGAGACAATACAGCCACATTACCATAAATCTGTTTATACAAGAGTCTCCGTTATGAGATTTGCATCTAATTATTGTATAAAATGAATGAGTAAAGATGAAACTATTTGTGAAATGATGTAATGTGATTTTAAACTGTTTAATGAAAGAGAATCCAATTCCCTTTGGAGTTTAACTAAGTCGTTGGCCCGCCCTATGAGCACAGACATTGATCTGGCGTCATGGGACAGCATTTTTACTGTTACGAATATAACCCCCAACTGGAGGAATTCCCTTCAGACCAGGGTACCTCGATAACCACGAGACGGCTATGGTTTGAGTAGAGACCATGCATTCCTCGGTTTTTGAATTCCTAACCAAACCACGTGGAGCATTGGCTACACTGGTGGAAATGGTTAAACTCTGAGACTATCGATACCGACAGAATTAGAGCAAATCTTCGATACTAATTACTAGTCTGTAGGTAGAATCCGACTGAATGCGAAGACCGACAACCGCCGAAACACCTATTCTATAAGATCATTTCAGAATGGGACTCTGAAGTATCCATTCTAATAATGAAAGACTTCATGGGAGAGAGAGAGAGAAGTTCAGATGAACTTTCCAACAGAAAGACGGACAATTCCAACAAAGATCATGACGACACACTGAGCGTAAATATATATATTGATTGCAAAGTATTCCCGAATGAGTGCGCGTTCATGTGCAAAGGATTAGCATTTCAATTATTATAATTATCAACTGTGTACAGTTATGGCCAGAAGTTTTGAGAATGACACAAATATTCATTTTCACAAAGTCTGCTGCCTCAGTTTGTATGATGGCAATTTGCATAATCTCCGGAATGTTATGAAGAGTGATCAGATGAATTGCAATTAATTGCAATGCAAATTTGCCATGCAAATGAACTGAATCCCCCAAAAACATTTCCACTGCATTTCAGCCCTGCCACAAAGGACCAGCTGACATCATGTCAGTGATTCTCTCGTTAACACAGGTGTGAGTGTTGACGAGGACAAGGCTGGAGATCACTCTGTCATGCTGATTGAGTTTGAATAAAAGACTGGATGCTTCAAAAGGAGGGTGGTGCTTGGAATCATTGTTCTTCCTCTGTCAATCATGATTACCTGCAAGGAAACACGTGCCGTCATCATTGCTTTGCACAAAAAAGGATTCACAGGCAAGGATATTGCTGCCAGTAAGATTGCACCTAAATCAACAATTTATCGGATCATCAAGAACTTCAAGGAGAGCGTTTCAATTGTTGTGAAGAAGGCTTCAAGGCACCCAAGAAAGTCCAGCAAGCGCCAGGACCGTCTCCTAAAGTTGATTCAGCTGCGGGATCGGGGCACCACCAGTACAGAGCTTGCTCAGGAATGGCAGCAGGCAGGTGTGAGTGCATCTGCACGCACAGTGAGGTAAAGGCTTTTGGAGGATGACCTGGTGTCAAGAAGGGCAGCAAAGAAGCCACTTCTCTCCAGGAAAAACATCAGGGACAGACTGATATTCGGCTCGGGGAACAAAACATTGATATTTTGGGTCCATGGCCAGGAAACTCCCCAGACCTTAATCCCATATAGAACTTGTGGTCAATCCTCAAGAGGCGGGTGAACAAACAAAACCCCACAAATTCTGACAAACTCCAAGCATTGATTATGCAAGAATGGGCTGCCATCAGTCAGGATGTAGCCCAGAAGTTAATTGACAGCATGCCAGGGCGGATTGCAGAGGTCTTGAAAAAGAAGGGTCAACACTGCAAATATTGACTCTTTTCATCAACTTTGTGTAATTGTCAATAAAAGCCTTTGACACTTATGAAATGCTTATAATTATACTTCAGTATTCCATAGTAACATCTGACAAAAATATCTAAAGACACTGAAGCAGCAAACTTTGTGGAAATTAATATTTGTGTCAACTTTTGGCCATGACTGTAGTGTATTTTGTCTGTCGCGTCCTTCTCAGTCCCTTTGTCTACCAAGCCGCCATATCGGTTTAGCTCACTAGGGCACATCACCTATCATTTCCTTGTAACCATATCTACTGTTTGTTTTTTATTTCTGTGATTTATTAGTTAGTTTGTAAATAAATGATTAAGACAATTGATGTATGGATGACTCATAGTGAAGACTGGGTTCATGCAGATAACAACAATTTACGACATTTGGAATGAGACTAACGTGAGGTAAAGAATAATTCATTAATTAGAAGACTAATTGATCAGATATTAAAATATCTTTATTAGGAAAATTATAACTTTGTAATGTGAAGATTTTCCTTGGTGCCCCGACTTCCTAGTTAATTACATTTATATGATTAGTTTAATCACGTAATAATAATTACAGAGAATTGATTTGATAAAATAACAGTCTTCAACTTAATGATGCCAAAGACACGACACCATGTTAATTTGACTATTCACTGCGTATTATTTTTTATATATTTTTTAATTGTTTACATTTTTAATCTTTAACTCGGCACTGCATAGGAGATGAGAGGACAGGGAATATGAGGAGAGAAGAGAAGAGGAGAAGTGAAGAGAAGAGAAGAGAAGAGAAGAGAAGAGAAGAGGAGAGGAGAGGAGAGGAGAGGAGAGGAGAGGAGAAAGGAGAGAGGAGAGAGGAGAAAGGAGAAGGGGAGGAGAGGAGAGGAGAGGAGAGGAGAGAGAAGGAGAGGAGGAGAGAGGAGAGGAGAGGAGAGGAGAGGAGAGAGAAGTAGAGGAGGAGAGGAGAGAGGAGAGGAGAAGAGGAGAGGAGAAGAGGAGAAGAGGAGAGTAGGAGAAAGGAGAGGAGGAGGAGGAGAGGAGAAGAAGAGAGAAGAGAGAAGGCTAACTCAGAGTGGCAGGCAAGTCCGTGTCAGAGGAGAGGGAAAGGAACCAGGGAAACATCCGTAATGGCACCCTATTCCCTGTATAGTGCACTACTGTTGACCAGTGCCATTTGGGACTCAGGGCAGGGTACAGGCTGGAGGAAATGCCTGAGCAGGGAACGCTCCACAGAGCTGCCAAGCTGAAAACACAGCGTGACAGAGCCAGGAAGGGCAAGACATAACACTTACACAGTCCAGGAAGCTGCACCAGAGGATTAGGGACATTTATCGCACAGCACAGTAACAAGGTGAGGTTACAACACAGTAACAAGGTGAGGTTATAGCACAGTAACAAGGTGAGGTTATAACACAGTAACAAGGTGAGGTTATAACACAGTAACAAGGTGAGGTTATAACACAGTAACACGGTGAGGTTATAGCACAGTAACAAGGTGAGGTTATAGCACAGTAACAAGGTGAGGTTATAGCATAGTAACAAGGTGAGGTTATAGCACAGTAACAAGGTGAGGTTATAACACAGTAACAAGGTGAGGTTATAGCACAGTAACAAGGTGAGGTTTATAGCACAGTAACAAGGTGAGGTTATAGCATAGTAACAAGGTGAGGTTATAGCACAGTAACAAGGTGAGGTTATAACACAGTAACAAGGTGAGGTTATAGCACTGTAACAAGGTGAGGTTATAGCACAGTAACAAGGTGAGGTATAGAACAGTACCAGGTGAGGTTATAACACAGTAACACGGTGAGGTTATAGCACAGTAAGAAGGTGTGGTTATAACACAGTAACAAGGTGAGGTTATAGCAGAGTAACAAGTTGAGGTTATAGCAGAGTAACAAGGTGAGGTTATAGCCACAGTAACAAGGTGAGGTTTATAGCACAGTAACAAGGTGAGGTTATAGCACAGTAACACGGTGAGGTTATAGCACAGTAAGAAGGTGTGGTTATAACACAGTAACAAGGTGAGGTTATAGCACAGTAACAAGGTGAGTTATAGCACAGTAACAAGGTGAGGTTATACACAGTAACAAGGTGAGGTTATAACACAGTAACAAGGTGAGGTTATAACACAGTAACAAGGTGAGGTTATAGCACAGTAACAAGGTGAGGTTATAGCACAGTAACAAGGTGAGGTTTATAGAACAGTACCAAGGTGAGGTTATAGCACAGTAACAAGGTGAGGTTATAGCACAGTAACAAGGTGAGGTTATAGCATAGTAACAAGGTGAGGTTATAGCACAGTAACAAGGTGAGGTTATAGCACAGTAACAAGGTGAGGTTATAGCACAGTAACAAGGTGAGGTTATAACACAGTAACAAGGTGAGGTTATAGCACAGTAACAAGGTGAGGTTATAGCACAGTAACAAGGTGAGGTTATAGCACAGTAACAAGGTGAGTTATAGCACAGTAACAAGGTGAGGTTATAGCAAAGTAAACAAGGTGAGGTTATAGCACAGTAACAAGTGAGGTTATACACAGTAACAAGGTGTGGTTATAGCCAGCAGTAACAAGTTGAGGTTATAAGCCACTAGTAACAAGGTGAGGTTATAGCACAGTAACAAGGTGAGGTTATAACACAGTAACAAGGTGAGGTTATAGACACAGTAACAAGGTGAGGTTATAGCAACATGTACAGGTGAGTTATAACACTAGTAACAAGGTGAGGTTATAGCACTAGTAACAAGGTGAGGTTATAAGCAAATGTAAAAGGTGAGTTATCACACAGTAACAAGGTGAGGTTATAACACAGTAACAAGGTGATGGTTATAACAGAGTAACAAGGTGAGGTTATAGCACAGTAACAAGGTGAGGTTATAGCACAGTAACAAGGTGAGTTTATAGAACAGTACCAAGGTGAGGTTATAGCACAGTAACAAGTTGAGGTTATAACACAGTAACAAGGTGAGGTTATAACACATTAACAAGGTGAGGTTATAGCACTGTAACAAGGTGAGGTTATAGCACAGTAACAAGTTGAGGTTATAACACAGTAACAAGGTGAGGTTATAACAGATTAACAAGGTGAGGTATAGCCAGTAACAAGGTGGAGGTTATAGCAAAGTAACAAGGTGAAGTTATAACACAGTAACAAGGTAGGTTATAGCACAGTAACAAGGTGAGTTATAACACAGTAACAAGGTGAGGTTATAACAGTAACAAGGTGAGGTTATAGCACTGTAACAAGGTGAGGTTATAGCAAAGTAACAAGGTGAAGTTATAACACAGTAACAAGGTGAGGTTATAGCACAGTAACAAGGTGAGGTTATAGCACAGTAACAAGGTGAGTTATAACACGTAACAAGGTGAGGTTATAACACAGTAACAAGGTGAGGTTATAGCACTGTAACAAGGTGAGGTTATAGCACAGTAACAAGGTGAGGTTATAGCACAGTAACAAGGTGAGGTATAGCACAGTAACAAGGTGAGGTTATAGCACAGTAACAAGGTGAGGTTATAACACAGTAACAAGGTGAGGTTATAACACAGTAACAAGGTGAGGTTATAGCACAGTAACAAGGTGAGGTTATAGCACAGTAACAAGGTGAGTTATAGCACAGTAACAAGGTGAGGTTATAACACAGTAACAAGGTGAGGTTATAACACAGTAACAAGGTGAGGTTATAACACAGTAACAAGGTGAGGTTATAGCACAGTAACAAGGTGAGGTTATAGCACAGTAACAAGGTGAGGTTATAACACAGTAACAAGGTGAGGTTATAACACAGTAACAAGGTGAGGTTATAACACAGTAACAAGGTGAGGTTATAGCACAGTAACAAGGTGAGGTTATAGCACAGTAACAAGGTGAGTTATAGCACAGTAACCAAGGTGAGGTTATAACACAGTAACAAGGTGAGGTTATAGCACAGTAACAAGGTGAGGTTATAGCACAGTAACAAGGTGAGGTTATAGCACAGTAACAAAGTGAGGTTATAGCACAGTAACAAGTGGTGAGTTATAAACATTAACAAGGTGAGGTATACACTGTAACAAGGTGAGGTTATAGCACAGTAACAAGGTGAGTTATACACAGTAACAAGGTGAGGTTATAGCACTGTAACAAGGTGAGGTTATAACACAGTAACAAGGTGAGGTTATAACACAGTAACAAGGTGAGGTTATACACAGTAACAAGGTGAGGTTATAGCACAGTAACAAGGTGAGGTTATAGCACAGTAACAAGGTGAGGTTATAGCACTGTAACAAGGTGAGGTTATACACAGTAACAAGGTGAGGTTATACACAGTAACAAGGTGAATATACACAGTAACAAGGTGAGGTTATAGCACAGTAACAAGGTGAGGTTATACACAGTAACAAGGTGAGGTTATAACAAGTAACAAGGTGAGGTTATAGCACAGTAACAAGGTGAGGTTATAGCACAGTAACAAGGTGAGGTTATAGCACAGTAACAAGGTGAGGTTATAGCACAGTAACAAGGTGAGGTTATAACACAGTAACAAGGTGAGGTTATAACACAGTAACAAGGTGAGGTTATAGCACAGTAACAAGGTGAGGTTATAGCACAGTAACAAGGTGAGGTTATAGCATAGTAACAAGGTGAGGTTATAGCACAGTAACAAGGTGAGGTTATACAGTAACAAGGTGAGGTTATAGCACAGTAACAAGGTGAGGTTATAGCACAGTAACAAGGTGAGGTTATAGCAAGTAACAAGGTGAGGTTATAGCACAGTAACAAGGTGAGGTTATAACACAGTAACAAGGTGAGGTTATAGCAAGTAACAAGGTGAGGTTATAGCACAGTAACAAGGTGAGGTTATAGACACAGTAACAAGGTGAGGTTATAACACAGTAACAAGGTGAGGTTATAGCACAGTAAACAAGGTGAGGTTATAACACAGTAACAAGGTGAGGTTATAGCAAGTAACAAGGTGAGGTTAACACAGTAACAAGGTGAGGTTATAACACGTAACAAGGTGAGGTTATAGCACAGTAACAAGGTGAGGTTATAGCACAGTAACAAGGTGAGGTTATAGCAAGTAACAAGGTGAGGTTATAGCACAGTAACAAGGTGAGGTTATAGCACAGTAACAAGGTGAGGTTATAACACAGTAACAAGGTGAGGTTATAACACAGTAACAAG
>NW_024060009.1:0-44413 GCF_016432855.1 Salvelinus namaycush
TCTGTTACCCTGTTACACTCTACCCTGTTAGAATGACTGGTTCTGTTACCCTGTTACACCCTACCCTGTTAGAATGACTGGTTCTGTTACCCTGTTACCACCCTACCCTGTTAGAATGACTGGTTCTGTTACCCGTTACCACTCTACCCTGTTAGAATGACTGGTTCTGTTACCCTGTTACCACCCTACCCTGCTAGAATGACTGGTTCTGTTACCACCCTACCCTGTTATAATGACTGGTTCCGCTACCTGTTACCACTCTACCCTGCTAGAATGACTGGTTCTGTTACCACTCTACCCTGCTAGAATGACTGGTTCTGTTACCACTCTACCCTGCTAGAATGACTGGTTCTGTTACCACTCTACCCTGCTAGAATGACTGGTTCTGTTACCACCCTACCCTGTTAGAATGACTGGTTCTGTTACCCTGTTACCACTCACCCTGTTATAATGACTGGTTCTGTTACCCTGTTACCACTCTACCCTGTTAGAATGACTGGTTCTGTTACCACCCTACCCTGTTAGAATGACTGGTTCTGTTACCCTGTTACCACTCTACCCTGTTAGAATGACTGGTTCTGTTACCCTGTTACCACTCTACCCTGTTAGAATGACTGGTTCTGTTACCCTGTTACCACTCTACCCTGCTAGAATGACTGGTTCTGTTACCACCCTACCCTGTTAGAATGACTGGTTCTGTTACCACTCTACCCTGTTAGAATGACTGGTTCTGTTACCCTGTTACCACTCTACCCTGCTAGAATGACTGGTTCTGTTACCCTGTTACCACTCTACCCTGTTAGAATGACTGGTTCTGTTACCCTGTTACCACCCTACCCTGTTAGAATGACTGGTTCTGTTACCCTGTTACCACTCTACCCTGTTAGAATGACTGGTTTCTGTTACCCTGTTACCACCCTACCCTGTTAGAATGACTGGTTCTGTTACCCTGTTACCACCCTAACCTGTTAGAATGACTGGTTCTGTTACCACCCTACCCTGTTAGAATGACTGGTTCTGTTACCACTCTACCCTGCTAGAATGACTGGTTCTGTTACCCTGTTACCACCCTACCCTGTTAGAATGACTGGTTCTGTTACCACTCTACCCTGCTAGAATGACTGGTTCTGTTACCCTGTTACCACTCTACCCTGTTAGAATGACTGGTTCTGTTACCCTGTTACCACTCTACCCTGCTAGAATGACTGGTTCTGTTACCCTGTTACCACCCTACCCTGTTAGAATGACTGGTTCTGTTACCCTGTTACCACTCTACCCTGCTAGAATGACTGGTTCTGTTACCCTGTTACCACCCTACCCTGCTAGAATGACTGGTTCTGTTACCCTGTTACCACCCTACCCTGCTAGAATGACTGGTTCTGTTACCACCCTACCCTGCTAGAATGACTGGTTCTGTTACCCTGTTACCACCCTACCCTGCTAGAATGACTGGTTCTGTTACCCTGTTACCACCCTACCCTGTTATAATGACTGGTTCTGTTACCCTGTTACCACCCTACCCTGCTAGAATGACTGGTTCTGTTACCACCCTACCCTGCTAGAATGACTGGTTCTGTTACCCTGTTACCACCCTACCCTGTTAGAATGACTGGTTCTGTTACCCTGTTACCACTCTACCCTGTTAGAATGACTGGTTCTGTTACCCTGTTACCACTCTACCCTGTTAGAATGACTGGTTCTGTTACCCTGTTACCACTCTACCCTGTTAGAATGACTGGTTCTGTTACCCTAATACCCCTCTACCCTGCTATAATGACTGGTTCTGCTACCCTGTTACCACCCTACCCTGTTATAATAACTGGTTCTGCTACCCTGTTACCACTCTTCCCTGCTAGAATGACTGGTTCTGTTACCCTAATACCCCTCTACCCTGCTATAATGACTGGTTCTGCTACCCTGTTACCACCCTACCCTGTTATAATAACTGGTTCTGTTACCCTGTTACCACCCTACCCTGCTAGAATGACTGGTTCTGTTACCACCCTACCCTGTTATAATAACTGGTTCTGCTACCCTGTTACCACCCTACCCTGCTAGAATGACTGGTTCTGTTACCCTGTTACCACTCTACCCTGTTAGAATGACTGGTTCTGTTACCCTGTTACCCCTCTACCCTGCTATAATGACTGGTTCTGTTACCCTGTTACCACTCTACCCTGTTAGAATGACTGGTTCTGTTACCCTGTTACCACTCTACCCTGTTAGAATGACTGGTTCTGTTACCCTGTTACCACTCTACCCTGTTAGAATGACTGGTTCTGTTACCCTGTTACCACCCTACCCTGCTAGAATGACTGGTTCTGTTACCCTGTTACCACCCTACCCTGCTAGAATGACTGGTTCTGTTACCACCCTACCCTGTTAGAATGACTGGTTCTGTTACCACCCTACCCTGTTAGAATGACTGGTTCTGTTACCCTGTTACCACTCTACCCTGTTAGAATGACTGGTTCTGTTACCACTCTACCCTGCTAGAATGACTGGTTCTGTTACCCTGTTACCACTCTACCCTGTTAGAATGACTGGTTCTGTTACCCTGTTACCACCCTACCCTGTTAGAATGACTGGTTCTGTTACCCTGTTACCACCCTACCCTGCTATAATGACTGGTTCTGTTACCACTCTTCCCTGCTATAATGACTGGTTCTGTTACCCTGTTACCACTCTACCCTGCTATAATGACTGGTTCTGTTACCCTGTTACCACCCTACCCTGTTAGAATAACTGGTTCTGTTACCCTGTTCTCACTCTACCCTGCTAGAATGACTGGTTCTGTTACCCTGTTACCACTCTACCCTGTTAGAATGTCTGGTTCTGTTACCCTGTTACCACCCTACCCTGTTAGAATGACTGGTTCTGTTACCCTGTTACCACCCTACCCTGTTAGAATGACTGGTTCTGTTACCCTGTTACCACTCTACCCTGTTAGAATGACTGGTTCTGTTACCCTGTTACCACCCTACCCTGCTAGAATGACTGGTTCTGTTACCACCCTACCCTGTTATAATGACTGGTTCCGCTACCCTGTTACCACTCTACCCTGCTAGAATGACTGGTTCTGTTACCACTCTACCCTGCTAGAATGACTGGTTCTGTTACCCTGTTACCACTCTACCCTGCTAGAATGACTGGTTCTGTTACCACTCTACCCTGCTAGAATGACTGGTTCTGTTACCACCCTACCCTGTTATAATGACTGGTTCTGTTACCCTGTTACCACTCTACCCTGTTATAATGACTGGTTCTGTTACCCTGTTACCACTCTACCCTGTTAGAATGACTGGTTCTGTTACCACCCTACCCTGTTAGAATGACTGGTTCTGTTACCCTGTTACCACTCTACCCTGTTAGAATGACTGGTTCTGTTACCCTGTTACCACTCTACCCTGTTAGAATGACTGGTTCTGTTACCCTGTTACCACTCTACCCTGCTAGAATGACTGGTTCTGTTACCACCCTACCCTGTTAGAATGACTGGTTCTGTTACCACTCTACCCTGTTAGAATGACTGGTTCTGTTACCCTGTTACCACTCTACCCTGCTAGAATGACTGGTTCTGTTACCCTGTTACCACTCTACCCTGTTAGAATGACTGGTTCTGTTACCCTGTTACCACCCTACCCTGTTAGAATGACTGGTTCTGTTACCCTGTTACCACTCTACCCTGTTAGAATGACTGGTTCTGTTACCCTGTTACCACCCTACCCTGTTAGAATGACTGGTTCTGTTACCCTGTTACCACCCTACCCTGTTAGAATGACTGGTTCTGTTACCACCCTACCCTGTTAGAATGACTGGTTCTGTTACCACTCTACCCTGCTAGAATGACTGGTTCTGTTACCCTGTTACCACCCTACCCTGTTAGAATGACTGGTTCTGTTACCACTCTACCCTGCTAGAATGACTGGTTCTGTTACCCTGTTACCACTCTACCCTGTTAGAATGACTGGTTCTGTTACCCTGTTACCACTCTACCCTGCTAGAATGACTGGTTCTGTTACCCTGTTACCACCCTACCCTGTTAGAATGACTGGTTCTGTTACCCTGTTACCACCCTACCCTGTTAGAATGACTGGTTCTGTTACCACTCTACCCTGCAAGAATGACTGGTTCTGTTACCCTGTTACCACCCTACCCTGTTAGAATGACTGGTTCTGTTACCCTGTTACCACTCTACCCTGTTAGAATGACTGGTTCTGTTACCCTGTTACCACTCTACCCTGTTAGAATGACTGGTTCTGTTACCCTGTTACCACCCTACCCTGCTAGAATGACTGGTTCTGTTACCCTGTTACCACTCTACCCTGCTAGAATGACTGGTTCTGTTACCCTGTTACCACTCTACCCTGTTAGAATGACTGGTTCTGTTACCCTGTTACCACTCTACCCTGTTAGAATGACTGGTTCTGTTACCCTGTTACCACCCTACCCTGTTAGAATGACTGGTTCTGTTACCCTGTTACCACTCTACCCTGTTAGAATGACTGGTTCTGTTACCCTGTTACCACTCTACCCTGCTAGAATGACTGGTTCTGTTACCCTGTTACCACCCTACCCTGTTAGAATGACTGGTTCTGTTACCACCCTACCCTGTTAGAATGACTGGTTCTGTTACCACTCTACCCTGCTAGAATGACTGGTTCTGTTACCCTGTTACCACCCTACCCTGTTAGAATGACTGGTTCTGTTACCACTCTACCCTGCTAGAATGACTGGTTCTGTTACCCTGTTACCACTCTACCCTGTTAGAATGACTGGTTCTGTTACCCTGTTACCACTCTACCCTGCTAGAATGACTGGTTCTGTTACCCTGTTACCACCCTACCCTGTTAGAATGACTGGTTCTGTTACCACTCTACCCTGCTAGAATGACTGGTTCTGTTACCCTGTTACCACTCTACCCTGTTATAATGACTGGTTCTGTTACCCTGTTACCACCCTACCCTGTTAGAATGACTGGTTCTGCTACCCTGTTACCACTCTACCCTGTTAGAATGACTGGTTCTGTTACCCTGTTACCACCCTACCCTGTTAGAATGACTGGTTCTGTTACCCTGTTACCACTCTACCCTGTTAGAATGACTGGTTCTGTTACCCTGTTACCACCCTACCCTGTTAGAATGACTGGTTCTGTTACCCTGTTACCACCCTACCCTGTTATAATGACTGGTTCTGCTACCCTGTTACCACTCTACCCTGTTAGAATGACTGGTTCTGTTACCCTGTTACCACTCTACCCTGTTAGAATGACTGGTTCTGTTACCCTGTTACCACCCTACCCTGTTAGAATGACTGGTTCTGTTACCCCTCTACCCTGTTAGAATGACTGGTTCTGTTACCCTGTTACCCCTCTACCCTGCTAGAATGACAGGTTCTGTTACCCTGTTACCACCCTACCCTGTTAGAATGACTGGTTCTGTTACCCTGTTACCACCCTACCCTGTTAGAATGACTGGTTCTGCTACCCTGTTACCACTCTACCCTGTTAGAATGACTGGTTCTGCTACCCTGTTACCACCCTACCCTGCTAGAATGACTGGTTCTGTTACCCTGTTACCACCCTACCCTGTTAGAATGACTGGTTCTGTTACCCTGTTACCACTCTACCCTGTTAGAATGACTGGTTCTGTTACCCTGTTACCACTCTACCCTGTTAGAATGACTGGTTCTGTTACCCTGTTACCACTCTACCCTGTTAGAATGACTGGTTCTGTTACCCTGTTACCACTCTACCCTGCTAGAATGACTGGTTCTGTTACCCTGTTACCACCCTACCCTGCTAGAATGACTGGTTCTGTTACCACCCTACCCTGTTAGAATGACTGGTTCTGTTACCCTGTTACCACTCTACCCTGTTAGAATGACTGGTTCTGTTACCACCCTACCCTGTTAGAATGACTGGTTCTGTTACCCTGTTACCACCCTACCCTGTTAGAATGACTGGTTCTGTTACCCTGTTACCACCCTACCCTGTTAGAATGACTGGTTCTGTTACCCTGTTACCACTCTACCCTGCTAGAATGACTGGTTCTGTTACCCTGTTACCCCTCTACCCTGTTATAATGACTGGTTCTGTTACCCTGTTACCCCTCTACCCTGTTATAATGACTGGTTCTGTTACCCTGTTACCACTCTACCCTGTTAGAATGACTGGTTCTGTTACCACCCTACCCTGTTAGAATGACTGGTTCTGTTACCCTGTTACCACCCTACCCTGTTAGAATGACTGGTTCTGTTACCCTGTTACCACCCTACCCTGTTAGAATGACTGGTTCTGTTACCCTGTTACCACCCTACCCTGTTAGAATGACTGGTTCTGTTACCCTGTTACCACCCTACCCTGCTAGAATGACTGGTTCTGTTACCCTGTTACCACCCTACCCTGCTAGAATGACTGGTTCTGTTACCACACTACCCTGTTAGAATGACTGGTTCTGTTACCCTGTTACCACTCTACCCTGTTAGAATGACTGGTTCTGTTACCACCCTACCCTGTTAGAATGACTGGTTCTGTTACCCTGTTACCACCCTACCCTGTTAGAATGACTGGTTCTGTTACCCTGTTACCACCCTACCCTGTTAGAATGACTGGTTCTGTTACCCTGTTACCACTCTACCCTGCTAGAATGACTGGTTCTGTTACCCTGTTACCACTCTACCCTGTTAGAATGACTGGTTCTGTTACCCTGTTACCACTCTACCCTGTTAGAATGACTGGTTCTGTTACCCTGTTACCACCCTACCCTGTTATAATGACTGGTTCTGTTACCACCCTACCCTGTTAGAATGACTGGTTCTGTTACCACCCTACCCTGTTAGAATGACTGGTTCTGTTACCCTGTTACCACCCTACCCTGTTAGAATGACTGGTTCTGTTACCCTGTTACCACTCTACCCTGTTAGAATGACTGGTTCTGTTACCACCCTACCCTGTTAGAATGACTGGTTCTGTTAACCTGTTACCACTCTACCCTGCTAGAATGACTGGTTCTGTTACCCTGTTACCACTCTACCCTGTTAGAATGACTGGTTCTGTTACCCTGTTACCACCCTACCCTGTTAGAATGACTGGTTCTGTTACCCTGTTACCACCCTACCCTGTTAGAATGACTGGTTCTGTTACCACTCTACCCTGTTAGAATGACTGGTTCTGTTACCCTGTTACCACCCTACCCTGTTAGAATGACTGGTTCTGTTACCCTGTTACCACCCTACCCTGTTAGAATGACTGGTTCTGTTACCACCCTACCCTGCTAGAATGACTGGTTCTGTTACCCTGTTACCACTCTACCCTGTTAGAATGACTGGTTCTGTTACCCTGTTACCACTCTACCCTGTTAGAATGACTGGTTCTGTTACCCTGTTACCACCCTACCCTGTTAGAATGACTGGTTCTGTTACCCTGTTACCACTCTACCCTGCTAGAATGACTGGTTCTGTTACCACTCTACCCTGCTAGAATGACTGGTTCTGTTACCACTCTACCCTGTTAGAATGACTGGTTCTGTTACCCTGTTACCACTCTACCCTGTTAGAATGACTGGTTCTGTTACCACCCTACCCTGTTAGAATGACTGGTTCTGTTACCCTGTTACCACTCTACCCTGTTAGAATGACTGGTTCTGTTACCCTGTTACCACCCTACCCTGTTAGAATGACTGGTTCTGTTACCACCCTACCCTGCTAGAATGACTGGTTCTGTTACCCTGTTACCACTCTACCCTGTTAGAATGACTGGTTCTGTTACCCTGTTACCACTCTACCCTGTTAGAATGACTGGTTCTGTTACCCTGTTACCACCCTACCCTGTTAGAATGACTGGTTCTGTTACCCTGTTACCACTCTACCCTGTTATAATGACTGGTTCTGCTACCCTGTTACGACCCTCCACACCTCCCAAACTCTGCCCTTCACACTGTAAAGTCCATGGAGAATAAGAGCACCTCCTCCCAGCTGCCCACTGCACTGAGGATAGGAAACACTGTCACCACCGATAAATCCACTATAATTGAGAATATCAATAAGCATTTTTCTATAGCTGGCCATGCTTTTCACCTGGCTACCCTCACCCCGGTCAACAGCCCTGCGCTCCCCACAGCAACTTGCCCAAACCTCCCCCACTTCTCCTTCACCCAAGTCCAGATAGCTGATGTTCTGAAAGACCTGCAAAATCTGGACCCCTACAAATCAACCGGGCTAGACAATCTGGACCCTCTCTTTCTAAAATTATCTGCAGAAATTGTTGCAACCCCTATTACTATCATCTCGTCTGAGATTCCCATAGATTGGAAAGCTGCCACGGTCATCTCCCTCTTCAAAGGGGGAGACACTCTAGACCCAAACTGCTACAGACCTATATCTATCCTACCCTGCCTTTCTAAAGTCTTCGAAAGCCAAGTTAACAAACAGATCATCGACCATTTCGAATCCCACCGTAGCTTCTCCGCTATGCAATCTGGTTTCAGAGCTGGTCATGGGTGCACCTCTGCCACGCTCAAGGTCCTAAACGATATCATAACCGCCATCGATAAAAGACAGTACTGTGCAGCCGTATTCATCGACCTGGCTAAGGCTTTTGACTCTGTCAATCACAACATTCTTATCGGCAGACTCAACAGCCTTGGTTTCTCAAATGACTACCTCGCCTGGTTCACCAACTACTTCTCAGACAGAGTTCAGTGTGTCAAATCGGAGGGCCTGTTGTCTGGACCTCTGGCAGTCTCTATGGGGTGCCGCAGGGTTCAATTCTTGGGCCGACTCTCTTCTCTGTATACATCAATGATGTCGCTCTTGCTGCTGGTGATTCTCTGATCCACCTCTACGCAGACGACACCATTCTGTATACTTCTGGACCTTCTTTGGACACTGTGTTAACTAACCTCCAGACGAGCTTCAATGCCATACAACTCTCCTTCTGTGGCCTCCAACTGCTCTTAAATGCTAGTAAAACCAAATGCATGCTCTTCAACCGTTCGCTGCCCGCACCCGCCCGCCCATCCAGCATCCCTACTCTGGACGGTTCTGACTTAGAATATGTGGACAACTACAAATACCTAGGTGTCTGGTTAGACTGTAAACTCTCCTTCCAGACGCACATTAAGCATCTCTAATCCAAAGTTAAATCTAGAATTGACTTCCTATTTCGCAACAAAGCATCCTTCACTCATGCTGCCAAACATACCCTCGTAAAACTGACCATCCTACCGATCCTCGACTTCGGCGAGGTAATTTACAAAATAGCCTCCAACACTCTACTCAGCAAATTGGATGCAGTCTATCACAGTGCCATCCGTTTTGTCACCAAAGCCCCATACACTACCCACCACTGCGACCTGTACGCTCTCGTTGGCTGGCCCTCGCTTCATACTCGTCGCCAAACCCACTGGCTCCAGGTCATCTACAAGTCTCTGCTAGGTAAAGCCCCGCCTTATCTCAGCTCACTGGTCACCATAGCAGCACCCACCCATAGCACGCACCCCAGCAGGTATATCTCACTGGTCACCCCCAAAGCCAATTCCTCCTTTGGCCACCTCTCCTTCCAGTTCTCTGCTGCCAATGACTGGAACGAACTTCAAAAATCACTGAAGCTGGAGACTCTTATCTCCCTCACTAGCTTTAAGCACCAGCTGTCAGAGCAGCTCACAAATCACTGCACCTGTACATAGCTCATCTGTAAATAGCCCATCCAACTACCTCATCCCCATACTGTATTTATTTATCTCGTTCCTTTGCACCCCAGTATCTCTACTTGCACATTCGTCTTCTGCACATCTACCATTCCAGTGTTTAATTGCTATATTGTAATTACTTCACCACCATGGCCTATTTATTGCCTTACCTCTCTTATCCTACCTCATTTGCACATGCTGTTTATAGATTTTTCTCCTGTATTATTGATTGTATGTTTGTTTATTCCACGTGTAACTCTGTGTCGAACTGCTTTGCTTTATCTTGGCCAAGTCGCAGTTGCAAATAAGAACTTGTTCTCAACTGGCCTACCTGGTTAAATAAATCAAATCAAATAAATGTGTTGTGTTGTCTCTCTTGTCTTGATGTGTGTTTTGTCCAAAAACAATTATATTGTTCCTCTCTCTCTCTCTCTCTCTCTCTCTCTCTCTCTCTCTCTCTCTCTCTCTCTGTCTCTGTCTCTGTCTCTGTCTCTGTCTCTGTCTTTGTCTCTGTCTCTGTCTCTCTGTCTCTCTGTCTCTCTCTCCAGTGTGTATAGTAGTGAAGAAGATGAGGAGGATATTGAGATGTATGAACACGACTACGATGGACCGCTGGCCAAGGAAACAAAACGCAACCAAGGGAAAACACGCTGGACAAGAGAAGAGGTAAACACCCACACAGCTGTTTTGTTTTTGTGTTTTATTATTTTAGTGTTGTAGTGTTACAGTGTAAAATATTTTTGTGTTATTTGAATGTCCATTTTCAGTAGGGGTTCATAGACTTTGTCCAGGGATAGGGAGTTCACTAGGGATTCATGGACTTTGTCCAGGATAGGGAGTTCACTAGGGATTCATGGACTTTGTCCAGGATAGGGAGTTCACTAGAGATTCATGGACTTTGTCCAGGATAGGGAGTTCACTAGAGATTCATGGACTTTGTCCAGGATAGGGAGTTCACTAGAGATTCATAGACTTTGTCCAGGATAGAGAGTTCACTAGGGATTCATAGACTTTGTCCAGGATAGAGAGTTCACTAGAGGTTCATAGACTTTGTCCAGGATAGGGAGTTCACCAGGGATTCATAGACTTTGTCCAGGATAGGGAGTTCACTAGAGATTCATAGACTTTGTCCAGGATAGGGAGTTCCAGGATAGGGAGTTCACTAGGGATTCATGGACTTTGTCCAGGATAGGGAGTTCCAGGATAGGGAGTTCACTAGGGATTCATGGACTTTGTCCAGGATAGGGAGTTCACTAGAGATTCATAGACTTTGTCCAGGATAGGGAGTTCACTAGAGGTTCATAGACTTTGTCCAGGATAGAGAGTTCACTAGGGGTTCATAGACTTTGTCCAGGATAGGGAGTTCCAGGATAGGGAGTTCACTAGGGATTCATGGACTTTGTCCAGGATAGGGAGTTCACTAGAGATTCATAGACTTTGTCCAGGATAGGGAGTTCACTAGAGGTTCATAGACTTTGTCCAGGATAGGGAGTTCACTAGGGATTCATAGACTTTGTCCAGGATAGGGAGTTCACTAGAGATTCATAGACTTTGTCCAGGATAGAGAGTTCACTAGAGGTTCATAGACTTTGTCCAGGATAGGGAGTTCCAGGATAGGGAGTTCACTAGGGATTCATGGACTTTGTCCAGGATAGGGAGTTCACTAGGGGTTCATAGACTTTGTCCAGGATAGAGAGTTCACTAGGGATTCATAGACTTTGTCCAGGATAGGGAGTTCACTAGAGATTCATAGACTTTGTCCAGGATAGAGAGTTCACTAGGGATTCATAGACTTTGTCCAGGATAGAGAGTTCACTAGGGATTCATAGACTTTGGCCAGGATAGGGAGTTCACTAGGGATTCATAGACTTTGTCCAGGATAGGGAGTTCACTAGAGATTCATAGACTTTGTCCAGGATAGAGAGTTCACTAGGGATTCATAGACTTTGTCCAGGATAGAGAGTTCACTAGAGGTTCATAGACTTTGTCCAGGATAGGGAGTTCCAGGATAGGGAGTTCACTAGGGATTCATGGACTTTGTCCAGGATAGGGAGTTCCAGGATAGGGAGTTCACTAGGGATTCATGGACTTTGTCCAGGATAGGGAGTTCACTAGAGATTCATAGACTTTGTCCAGGATAGGGAGTTCACTAGAGGTTCATAGACTTTGTCCAGGATAGAGAGTTCACTAGAGGTTCATAGACTTTGTCCAGGATAGAGAGTTCACTAGAGGTTCATAGACTTTGTCCAGGATAGGGAGTTCACTAGGGATTCATAGACTTTGTCCAGGATAGGGAGTTCACTAGAGATTCATAGACTTTGTCCAGGATAGAGAGTTCACTAGAGGTTCATAGACTTTGTCCAGGATAGGGAGTTCCAGGATAGGGAGTTCACTAGGGATTCATAGGCTTTGTCCAGGATAGGGAGTTCACTAGAGGTTCATAGACTTTGTCCAGGATAGGGAGTTCACCAGGGATTCATAGACTTTGTCCAGGATAGGGAGTTCACTAGAGATTCATAGACTTTGTCCAGGATAGGGAGTTCACCAGGGATTCATAGACTTTGTCCAGGATAGGGAGTTCACTAGAGATTCATAGACTTTGTCCAGGATAGGGAGTTCCAGGATAGGGAGTTCACTAGGGATTCATGGACTTTGTCCAGGATAGGGAGTTCACTAGAGATTCATAGACTTTGTCCAGGATAGGGAGTTTAGAGAGATGACGATAATTATTAGCATCTGAGGGATCTCCTCCCTTTAGCAGTGGGAGGACATCAGCTGATTTCTAAATGCTGGGTATGTAATTGGTCAAGAGACTCAAGTTGAAAATGTGAGACACAGGTTCAGTAATAATACCAGATGTTATCTTTAACAGGTAGGGGGGTCCAGGTTGTCTGGACCAGCAGACTGTTTAGTGTCTATTGCCTTTTAGTTCTTATAGACCTCAGTATAAGAAACAGGCTCAAAGTTAAAATGGTTCACACGAGGGCCTATATCATAGTTGAGTGCAACAGAGCTGACATTAGAGGCCTGGGCCACACCATTATCAACAACTGACCCAGCAGATATGAAGTGCTTGTTTAAAACCCCTACAATATGGGCTTTATCTATCTATTATCTATATATCTATTTATCATATACAGTATGGGCTTTATCTATCTATTATCTATATATCTATTTATCATATACAGTATGGGCTTTATCTATCTATTATCTATATATCTATGTATCATATACAGTATGGGCTTTATCTATCTATTATCTATATATCTATGTATCATATACAGTATGGGCTTTATCTATCTATTATCTATATATCTATTTATCATATACAGTATGGGCTTTATCTATCTATTATCTTTATATCTATGTATCATATACAGTATGGGCTTTATCTATCTATTATCTATATATCTATGTATCATATACAGTATGGGCTTTATCTATCTATTATCTATATATCTATGTATCATATACAGTATGGGCTTTATCTATCTATTATCTATATATCTATTTATCATATACAGTATGGGCTTTATCTATCTATTATCTTTATATCTATGTATCATATACAGTATGGGCTTTATCTATCTATTATCTATATATCTATGTATCATATACAGTATGGGCTTTATCTATCTATTATCTATATATCTATTTATCATATACAATATGGGCTTTATCTATCTATTATCTATATATCTATTTATCATATACAATATGGGCTTTATCTATCTATTATCTATATATCTATGTATCATATACAGTATGGGCTTTATCTATCTATTATCTATATATCTATGTATCATATACAGTATGGGCTTTATCTATCTATTATCTATATATCTATGTATCATATACAGTATGGGCTTTATCTATCTATTATCTATATATCTATGTATCATATACAGTATGGGCTTTATCTATCTATTATCTATATATCTATGTATCATATACAGTATGGGCTTTATCCTTCACTTGATTAGAATCCATCATTAAACGGTCAGGAGGAGACATTAGAACCCGGCGCTGATTAGATTAGCTTCTAGAACTCAGTGGGGTTCTTCAGGTTCTCTGTGATTGTATTTAGATAGTAATATTTAATTGTTTGTTATTTTAGTGTTGTAATATTTGAGTGTTTTAGTATTTTAGTGTTGTAATATTAGAGTGTTTTATTATTATTATTATTATTTGTTGTGTTTTAGTGTTTTAAGCAATAATATTTTAAGTTTTAATTTGTTTTGTTTGTGTCAGGATGAGAAGTTGAAGAAGCTGGTAGAACATCATGGTTCCTCGGACTGGAAACTCATCGTCAGCTTCTTACCTGTAAGACACACACACACGCACACAAGCACGCACGCACGCACGCACGCACGCACGCACGCACGCACGCACGCACGCACGCACGCACGCACACACACACACACTTTCCGGAGAAGGGTAGTGTGTGTGTTAGTAGAGATTAGTTAAGGTGTGTGTTCCAGAGTATTTGCATAGGTAATGGTTGATTTGGCGGGCTATCAGTCATTCTACACGGCTAGAGGGTAGGGTCCTATATCTACGGCGCACCTGCACACAAGCACACACAGACACACACACGCACACACAAACACACACACACACACACACAAACACACACACACACACACGCACACATACAAACACACTAGGGTTCATTTTGACACCATTTTTCTGATTGAATCTAGTCTTAGTCATTAAGTCTTAGTCATGTTGACTAAAATATCATTAAGTCTTTGTCACGTTTTTTGTCATTTTAATTAATTCTTTAGTGTAGTTATTGTCAAAGTGACTAAAACAAGTGGGCCGTTTTAGTTAACTAAATGTCCATACATTTTAGTCACATCACATGTATATTGCCTCAAACATACATTGCCTTGTCCTACCAACAGATTTTTCTGCAAAACATCCTATAGTATGATTTTTCTTCCCAACAGCCCAATTGGCCGACCAACACAGCAGATGAATATCCCCCTGGCGCCTCTACATTTAAAAAATCACACCCCCTGCTATGATTTCAGACTAACATATCCCCCTGGCGCCTCTACAGTTTTCAGTTGGTGGCAACAGCCCACGATTTGGTCCCACCAATTTTATTCTGTGGCGTCACCGCAAATATAAAACATTAGTAATCACTGTATAAAGTCACTCACAGTGCTTTAGACTCCTGAGATGGTAGGCTATTCAATACATAAACATTCCCTTAATAACCAGTGTGTCTGATCTCATTCACATTCCCTTAATTAATAACAATGTGTTCTCCAATAGAACCGTACAGACATGCAGTGTCAGCACCGCTGGCAGAAGGTTCTCAACCCTGAACTCATCAAAGGACCCTGGACCAAGGAGGAGGACCAGAGAGTAAGAACACAGCCTTATAGAACCTTAAAGAACCCTTACAGAAACGTATGGAATGTTATAGAGAACCTTAAAGAACCCTTACAGAAACGTATAGGAATGTTATAGAGAACCGTAAGGAACCCTTACAGAAACGTATAGGAATGTTATAGAGAACAGTAAGGAACCCTTACAGAAACGTATAGGAATGTTATAGAGAACCTTAAAGAACCCTTACAGAAACGTATAGGAATGTTATAGAGAACCTTAAAGAACCCTTACAGAGACGTATAGGAATGTTATAGAGAACCTGAAAGAACCCTTACAGAAACGTATAGGAATGTTATAGAGAACCTTAAAGAACCCTTACAGAAACGTATAGGAATGTTATAGAGAACTTTAAAGAACCCTTACAGAAACGTATAGGAATGTTATAGAGAACCTTAAAGAACCCTTACAGAAACGTATAGGAATGTTATAGAGAACCTGAAAGAACCCTTACAGAAACGTATAGGAATGTTATAGAGAACCTTAAAGAACCCTTACAGAAACGTATAGGAATGTTATAGAGAACTTTAAAGAACCCTTACAGAAACGTATGGAATGTTATAGAGAACTTTAAAGAACCCTTACAGAAACGTATAGGAATGTTATAGAGAACCTGAAAGAACCCTTACAGAAACGTATAGGAATGTTATAGAGAACCTGAAAGAACCCTTACAGAAACGTATAGGAATGTTATAGAGAACCTTAAAGAACCCTTACAGAAACGTATAGGAATGTTATAGAGAACTTTAAAGAACCCTTACAGAAACGTATGGAATGTTATAGAGAACCTTAAAGAACCCTTACAGAAACATATAGGAATGTTACAGAGAACCTTAAAGAACCCTTACAGAAACGCATAGGAATGTTATAGAGAACCTTAAAGAACCCTTACAGAAATATATAGGAATGTTACAGAGAACCTTAAAGAACCCTTACAGAAACGTATAGGAATGTTATAGAGAACCTTAAAGAACCCTTACAGAAACGTATAGGAATGTTATAGAGAACCGTAAGGAACCCTTACAGAAACGTTAAAGAATGTTATAGAGAACCTTAAAGAACCCTTACAGAAACGTATAGGAATGTTATAGAGAACTGTAAGGAACCCTTACAGAAACGTATAGGAATGTTATAGAGAACAGTAAGGAACCCTTACAGAAACGTATAGGAATGTTATAGAGAACCTTAAAGAACCCTTACAGAAACGTATAGGAATTTTATAGAGAACCTTAAAGAACCCTTACAGAAACGTATAGGAATGTTATAGAGAACCTTAAAGAACCCTTACAGAAACGTATAGGAATGTTATAGAGAACCTTAAAGAACCCTTACAGAAACGTATAGGAATGTTTTAGAGAACCTTAAAGAACCCTTACAGAAACATATAGGAATGTTACAGAGAACCTTAAAGAACCCTTACAGAAACGTATAGGAATGTTTTAGAGAACCTTAAAGAACCCTTACAGAAACGTATAGGAATGTTATAGAGAACCGTTTCAGTAGGTTTGGGCAGGTAACTTTTTAAATGTAATATGTTACAGTTACTAGTTATCTGTCCAAAATTGTAATCAGTAACGTAATCTGATTACATTCAGTTACTTTTAGATTACTTTCCCCTTTAAGAGGCATTAGAAGAAGACAACAATGTATATTACCAATTGAACGACATCTAATGCAGGATTAATCTATGTTAGAGTTTACATAGCTGGCCAGAAACGTAGATGTTGCATAAAAAAATAGATGTCGCATTTTACTTTATGGGTTGGTTATGTAGGCTTCTACAAACCCATTGCTTTCTGCTACTGTCACGATCGTCGTAACGTGAAAGAGAAGAGGACCAAGGTGCCGCGTGAAATGAATACATATTTAATTAACGAAGACGAAAAACACTATACAAACTAAATCAAACCAACAAACATGAAGCTATACAAACAATAAGTGCAGACACTGGCAACTTACACATAGACAATCACCCACAAACTACCTAATGACTATGGCTGCCTAAATATGGCTCCCAATCAGAGACAACGATAGACAGCTGTCTCTAATTGAGAACCAATCTAGGCAACCATAGACATGCATACACCTAGACTAGACTAGACACTGCCCCATAAACATACAAAACCCCTAGACAATACAAAACACATACATCCCCCCATGCCACACCCTGGCCTAACTAAAATAATAAAGAAAACAAAGATAACTAAGGCCAGGGCGTGACAGCTACAGCTAATAATACGATTAGGCTCTATATCTATAGCTCTATATCTTTACATAATAAAACAAAGTCTGTCAGATTTCCAGTCATTCCAATTCATTTAATACCCCTTCATTATCAAGAATAGGATTTGGAAATATGGAAATATAGATTAGCCAAACTGTTTTACCTCAGCATAACCCCAAAACTACCATGGAGTGGAGTTTAGTCAGCTAAGGACTTATTATCTGACTACCATGGAGTGGAGTTTAGTCAGCTAAGGACTTATTATCTGACTACCATGGAGTGGAGTTTAGTCAGCTAAGGACTTATTATCTGACTACCATGGAGTGGAGTTTAGTCAGCTAAGGACTTATTATCTGACTACCATGGAGTGGAGTTTAGTCAGCTAAGGACTTATTGTCTGACTACCATGGAGTGGAGTTTAGTAAACTAAGGACTTATTATCTGACTACCATGGAGTGGAGTTTAGTCAGCTAAGGACTTATTATCTGACTACCATGGAGTGGAGTTTAGTAAACTAAGGACTTATTATCTGACTACCATGGAGTGGAGTTTAGTAAACTAAGGACTTATTATCTGACTACCATGGAGTGGAGTTTAGTCAAATAAGGACTTATTATCTGACTACAATGGAGTGGAGTTTAGTCAACTAAGGACTTATTATCTGACTACCATGGAGTGGAGTTTAGTCAGCTAAGGACTTATTATCTGACTACCATGGAGTGGAGTTTAGTAAACTAAGGACTTATTATCTGACTACCATGGAGTGGAGTTTAGTAAACTAAGGACTTATTATCTGACTACAATGGAGTGGAGTTTAGTCAAATAAGGACTTATTATCTGACTACCATGGAGTGGAGTTTAGTCAGCTAAGGACTTATTATCTGACTACCATGGAGTGGAGTTTAGTAAACTAAGGACTTTTTATCTGACTACCATGGAGTGGAGTTTAGTCAGCTAAGGACTTATTATCTAACTACCACGGAGTGGAGTTTAGTCAAATAAGGACTTATTATCTGACTACTAGTCAGTTGTTGTTGGTGACACGTTGATCTCTTGATAATTTGCTGATGTTTAAGTCTATCAAAAGTGTGTGAGTTTTGAGCATGTGTCCGTTGGGCCTATGGACATTTTTAGGGGAATCAGCACAATTTAGATTGAGCAATAAAAAGCCCCACTTGTGGTCTTAAATCAAACCCGTTTTTGACAGTATGGAAATGTGGCGCACAATATCACAGGAGTTTAGGACGGAGGAACTCAAACTGTTATTCCATAGGATTGGATCAGCACTATGCAAGTGCATTTTTCCTGGCTGTCCATTGGTCGCAAGTGCATTTTTCCCTGGCTGTCCATTGGTCGCAAGTGCATTTTTCCCTGGCTGTCCATTGGTCGCAAGTGCATTTTTCCCTGGCTGTCCATTGGTCGCAAGTGCATTTTTCCCTGGCTGTCCATTGGTCGCAAGTGCATTTTTTCCCTGGCTGTCCATTGGTCGCAAGTGCATTTTTCCCTGGCTGTCCACTGGTCGCAAAAAACATTAATTATAGGCAGCTTAATCTTCTTGAATTCAACAATTCTGGATTAAAATACACATCTATATTTGTGAACAGCCACAACAACAACTACCTGTAAAACGCAAATAGCTTTCTGAGAGAGCAGCATTGGGATTCACAAGTGAAATCCGTATCGCCGTAGACGACACCACTGCTGTTGTCTTTTACCGCCAAGCGTTTATTCAAGTTGGGTCATCTGTCGCACCATTGAAAGACATATTCTAGACAGAAGCCCACTCCTGCTCTTCCCGCGATCCATCAAACCCATTTGGTGTGTCATCATAGTGGTCTCTGATTGGTGGTCATCATTTGGTGTGTCATCATAGTGGTCTCTGATTGGTGGTCATCATTTGGTGTGTCATCATAGTGGTCTCTGATTGGTGGTCATCATTTGGTGTGTCATCATAGTGGTCTCTGATATGTGGTCATCATTTGGTGTGTCATCATAGTGGTCTCTGATTGGTGGTCATCATTTGGTGTGTCTTCATAGTGGTCTCTGATTGGTGGTCATCATTTGGTGTGTCATCATAGTGGTCTCTGATTGGTGGTCATCATTTGGTGTGTCATCATAGTGGTCTCTGATATGTGGTCATCATTTGGTGTGTCATCATAGTGGTCTCTGATTGGTGGTCATCATTTGGTGTGTCATCATAGTGGTCTCTGATTGGTGGTCATCATTTGGTGTGTCATCATAGTGGTCTCTGATTGGTGGTCATCATTTGGTGTGTCATCATAGTGGTCTCTGATTGGTGGTCATCATTTGGTGTGTCATCATAGTGGTCTCTGATTGGTGGTCATCATTTGGTGTGTCATCATAGTGGTCTTTGATTGGTGGTCATCATTTGGTGTGTCATCATAGTGGTCTCTGATTGGTGGTCATCATTTGGTGTGTCATCATAGTGGTCTCTGATTGGTGGTCATCATTTGGTGTGTCATCATAGTGGTCTCTGATTGGTGGTCATCATTTGGTGTGTCATCACAGTGGTCTCTGATTGGTGGTCATCATTTGGTGTGTCATCATAGTGGTCTCTGATTGGTGGTCATCATTTGGTGTGTCATTATAGTGGACTCTGATTGATGACACATCTGGTGTGTCATCACAGTGGTCTCTGATTGGTGGTCATCATTTGGTGTGTCATCATAGTGGTCTCTGATTGGTGGTCATCATTTGGTGTGTCATCATAGTGGTCTCTGATTGGTGGTCATCATTTGGTGTGTCATCATAGTGGTCTCTGATTGGTGGTCATCATTTGGTGTGTCATCATAGTGGTCTCTGATTGGTGGTCATCATTTGGTGTGTCATCATAGTGGTCTCTGATTGGTGGTCATCATTTGGTGTGTCATCAGAGTGGTCTCTGACTTGCGGTCAGACTCACTCAGGCGGAACAAACTTATTTATTTTTTTCAATGCTGTATTGAATGTCATTGAGAAACAGAATGGTTGCAAATATTTTTTTTCTCGCAAACATCCTTCCTGAATTTGAAGTAATCATCTAGTTTTTCAAAAGTATCTGTAAGCTAATTACAATATTTTTGATGGTAACATAATGGATTACAGTTACAGCTTTTTGTAATCAGTTACTCCCCAACCCTGCCTTTCAGAACCTTACCGAACTTTTAAAAAACATTTTAGAACCTTATGGAACATATAGAACACTTTCAGAACCTTACTGAACTTTAAAGAACCCTTTTAGAACCTTACGGAACATATAGAACACGTTCAGAACCTTACTGAACTTTAAAGAACCCTTTTAGAACCTTACGGAACATATATAACACTTTCAGAACCTTACTGAACTTTAAAGAACCCTTTTAGAACCTTACGGAACATATAGAACACTTTCAGAACCTTACTGAACTTTAATGAACCCTTTTAGAAACTCACGGAACATATTGAACACTTTCAGAACTTTACTGAACTTTAAAGAACCCATTTAGAACCTTATGGAACATATAGAACACTTTCAGAACTTTACTGAACTTTAAAGAACCCTTTTAGAACCTCACATTAAGAGAACTCTTCTAGTACCGTATATATATATATATATGTTTTTTTTTAAACCTTTTTTTAACTAGGCAAGTCAGTTAAGAACAAATTCTTATTTACAATGATTGAAGCCATAACATATCGCCGTAGGTTAGGTCTATATCCAAAACCCTTTTCCCTACATAGTGCACTGCTTTGGCCAGAGCACGAGACCTGGGTTCTATTATATTGGTGCTAACTCAGACAGCCAAGTGTTTCACTGAGAAGTGTTGTTGACCTGCACTGAGTAGATAACTTGTCACTGCATATTATTAGTTGAAAGTGAGGGTTCTACAGTTATACTTCCGCACACACACACGCACGCACACACGCACACACGCACACGCACACACACACACACACACGCACACGCACACACACACACACACACACACACACACACACACACACACACACACACACACACACACACACACACACACACACACACACACACACACACACACTTCCAGAAGCTATGAGGTAATGATTAGCAAAGAGGCTAACGGTGGAAACTCCCTCCATAACACTAGCAAGAGATTTCAAAAGGGAGAGAGGGAGAAGAAGCAGAGAAGGAGGGGAGAAAGAGTTGACTAAGGGAACGAGGGGCTGAGAAGGGCAGAGAAGGAGGGAGGAAAGGGTTGACTAAGGGAACAAGGGGCTGAGAAGGGCAGAGAAGGAGCGAGGAAAGAGTTGACTAAGGGAACGAGGGGCTGAGAAGAAGCAGAGAAGGAGGGAGGAAAGAGTTGACTAAGGGAACGAGGGGCTGAGAAGGGCAGAGAAGGAGGGAGGAAAGAGTTGACTAAGGGAACGAGGGGCTGAGAAGGGCAGAGAAGGAGGGAGGAAAGGGTTGACTAAGGGAACGAGGGGCTGAGAAGGGCAGAGAAAGAGGGAGGAAAGGGTTGACTAAGGGAACGAGGGGCTGAGAAGGGCAGAGAAGGAGGGAGGAAAGGGTTGACTAAGGGAACGAGGGGCTGAGAAGGGCAGAGAAGGAGGGAGGAAAGGGTTGACTAAGGGAACAAGGGGCTGAGAAGGGCAGAGAAGGAGGGAGGAACGGGTTGACTAAGGGAACGAGGGGCTGAGAAGGGCAGAGAAGGAGGGGGGAACGGGTTGACTAAGGGAACGAGGGGCTGAGAAGGGCAGAGAAGGAGGGAGGAAAGAGTTGACTAAGGGAACAAGGGGCTGAGAAGAAGCAGAGAAGGAGGGAGGAAAGAGTTGACTAAGGGAACGAGGGGCTGAGAAGGGCAGAGAAGGAGGGAGGAAAGAGTTGACTAAGGGAACGAGGGGCTGAGAAGGGCAGAGAAGGAGGGAGGAAAGGGTTGACTAAGGGAACGAGGGGCTGAGAAGGGCAGAGAAAGAGGGAGGAAAGGGTTGACTAAGGGAACGAGGGGCTGAGAAGGGCAGAGAAGGAGGGAGGAAAGGGTTGACTAAGGGAACGAGGGGCTGAGAAGGGCAGAGAAGGAGGGAGGAAAGGGTTGACTAAGGGAACAAGGGGCTGAGAAGGGCAGAGAAGGAGGGAGGAACGGGTTGACTAAGGGAACGAGGGGCTGAGAAGGGCAGAGAAGGAGGGGGGAACGGGTTGACTAAGGGAACGAGGGGCTGAGAAGGGCAGAGAAGGAGGGAGGAAAGGGTTGACTAAGGGAACGAGGGGCTGAGAAGGGCAGAGAAGGAGGGAGGAACGGGTTGACTAAGGGAACGAGGGGCTGAGAAGTATTGTTGACTTTTGAATGGTTCCTGAAAATGGACAAAGACTAATATTCTCTCTTTCCCCCTTTCACCTTCACCCCCCTCTCCCTCCGCCCTCTCTCCCTCCCCCCGCTCCCCCCCCTCTCTCCCTCCCCCTGCTCTCTCCCCCCGCTCCCTCCTCCCGCTCCCTCCCCTCTCTCCCTCTCCCCGCTCCCTCCCCTCTCTCCCTCCCCCTGCTCTCTCCCTCCGCTCCCTCCTCCACCCTCCCTCAGGTGATTGAACTAGTCCAGAAGTATGGAGCCAAGCGTTGGTCGGTGATCGCCAAGCACCTGAAGGGTCGGATAGGGAAGCAGTGCAGAGAGCGCTGGCACAACCACCTGAACCCTGAGGTGAAGAAGACTTCCTGGACCGAGGAAGAGGACCAGATCATCTACCAGGCCCACGAGAAACTGGGAAACCGCTGGGCCGAGATCGCCAAACTGCTGCCTGGCAGGTACGGAGAGAGAGAGAGAGAGGAGGGAGGGAGGGAGAGAGGGAGACAGGGAGGGAGAGAGAGGGAGGGAGAGAGGCAGGGAGGGAGGGAAGGAGGGAGGGAGAGAGGAGGGAGAGAGAGAAAGAGAGAGAGGAGGGAGGGAGGGAGAGAGGAGGGAGAGAGGAGGGAGGGAGAGAGGAAGGAAGAGAGGAGGGAGGGAGGGAGGGAGGGAGGGAGGGAAGGAGGGAGGGAGGGAGAGGAGAGACAGAAGGAGGGAGGGAGAGGAGGGAGGGAGAGGAGGGAGAGAGGACGGAGAGAGAGAGAGGACGGAGGGAGGGAGAGGACGGAGGGAGGGAGGGGGGAGAGAGAGGGGGAGAGGGGGGAGAGAGAGGGGGAGAGAGAGAGAGGGGGAGAGAGAGAGTGAGAGAGAGAGAGAGAGAGAGAGAGAGAGAGAGAGAGAGAGGGGGGGGGGGGGGGGGGGTGATTGTAGTTGCTCAGAACTTACAGTATATTGCTATGCAGGGTTTCAATGGGGTGTTTGTCCCATTTGATGAAATCTTGTTTTGCAAGTGGACCCCACACCTCGCTGCCATAAAGTGCAATTGGTTCAATGACATATTCAATTAGTTTTAGCCAAATTTTAATAAGTATTTCAATTTGAATTTGCTTTTTAATGGCGTAGAATGTCCTGCGTGCTTTCTCTCTCAGTTCATTCACTGCCTCATTAAGGTGTCCAGTTGAGCTTATTTTTAAACATCAGTAATTGTAGTGTGTACAGTACTCTATATATGTTGTACCAATTGAGAACTTTGGTCTAATTCCCTGAGATCTGGATCTTCTCTGGAAAATCATTATTTTAGTATTTTTGGGGTTTACTGCCAGGGCCCAGGTCTGGCAGTACTGCTCTAGCAGGTCCAGGCTCTGCTGTAGGCCATGTGCTGTGAGTGACAGCAGGCATAGGTCATCTGCGAAGAGTAGACATTTAACTTCTGAATTGTGGAGACTAACACCAGGGGCTGAGGATTTTTCTAGAATAGTGGCCAATTCGTTAATGTAAATATTGAAAAGTGCAGGGCTCAGATTGCAACCCTGACGAAGGCCCCGCCCCTGGTTAAAGAATTCTGTTATTTTCTTGCCAATTTTAATGCTGCACGTATTGTCAGTATACATTGATTTAATTATGTCATATGTTTTACCCCCTACACCACTTTCAATAACTTTGTAGAACAGTCCTGTTTGCCAAATAGAATCAAATGCTTTTTGGAAGTCGATAAAGCAAGCGTATATTTTGGTATTATTTTGGTGGACTTGTTTATCTATCAGGGTGTGTTAGGGTGTAAATATAATCGGTCGTGCGATGTTTTGGTATCAATCCAATTAGGCTTTTACTCAAGACATTGTGCTTATTAAGGAAGTTTAGAACTCTTACATTGATAATATTACAGAAAACCTTCCCCAGGTTACTGTTCACACAAATGCCTCTGTAATTGTTAGGGTCAAATTTGTCTCCGTTTTTAAAGATTGGGGTTATGAGTCCTTGATTCCAGATGTCAGGGAAATGACCTACACTCAGGATCAAATTAAACAGTTTTAATATAGTCAATGGAAATTTTGCACTATTGAGTTTGAGCATCTCATTTAGGATGCCATCAGGTCCGCATGCTTTTTTAAAGTTGAGAGCCTGAAGTTTCTTATAGAGCTCCTGGTCAGTAATTGGGGAGTCCAGTGGATTTTGATTGTCCTTTATAGCTTTTTCTAATCCATTCAACTTCTCATGAATTTGGCGTTGTTCTGCGTTTGTGTCAATTTGAACGGTGTTGTAGAGTGTTTTAAAAATGGGTTGTCCTTATGTTACCATTTTGAATCGCTAATTCCTCTTGTTTCGATTTTTTTTTCTTCCAATTTTGCCAGAAGTTGTTTGTGTTTATGGACTCCTCAATTAGCGTCAGCTGCTTGCTGTTGTACTGGGCTTTTTTGGTTCTGAGTGTTACGTTTATAGAGTTTTAAATTCTCACAGTAATGAAGGTGTAATTCACTATTATTTGGGTCTCTGCTTTTGGTTGGATAGTGCTCTAAGTTTTTTCCTTATAATTTTACAATCTGCATCAAACCAGTTGTCATCTGAGATGTTTTTTGTTTTGTTTTTTATCCATTTCAATTGTGCTTCTTTTGGCGTTTCCCTGAATATATAGTTGATGTTTTGTACTGATTGATGCCTTCTTTACTGTGAGTGAATGTGGGATCCAGAAAGTTATCTAAGAGTGTTTGGATACTTTGGTTCCAGGTTGCTTTCTGGTATTCTTCTGTGCTGTTTTGGGCCCATCTGTATGAATGTCTGATGTTGTACAGCTTACTGGGCTGTGAATGTGTGGTTGTTTCCATGTCTGTTCTTTTGAGGAACAACGTAATTTGGATGTGATCAGACAGAGGTGTTAATGGCTTGACAGTGAATGAGCTGAGAGAGAAGGGGTCAATGTCTGTAATCATATAGTGTACTGTACTGTGGCCAAGAGGTGAGCAGTAGGTGAATCCCCCCAAAGAGTCCCCCCGTAACCTACCATTGACAAAGTACAGACCCAGGCTTCTACAGAGCTGCAACAGATCCCTTCCGTTGTTGCTGATGGTGCTGTCACTGTTGTTTCTATGGGGGAGATTAAGGCAGTTAGAAACAGTATGGCCTGTAATAAAGCTGGCCCCTCGTGTGCTCGTTAGATCAGGTAGTGTTCCTGTGCGCGCATTTGTGTCCCCACAGATGAGCAAATTTCCCTGGGCCTGGAAATGGCACGTCTCTACCTCAAGGGTGGGGAAGATCTCCTCTGAGTAATATGGGGATTCTGAGGGGGGGGATATATATTGCGCAAAGGAACACGTCTTTTTCTGTCAGTACAAGTTCTTTTTTCAGTTTTAACCAAATGTGATATTTGCCAAATTTGAGGGGATCAATTAGATGTTGTAGTTCGGATTTGTACCAAATGATCAGTCCTCCAGAGTCTCTGCCTCTATTGACAGAGCTGTGTTTTTGTTACCTCTCTGTAGCCTGTGGGACAGTGAGTTAGCCCTACGTCAGCCTTACACCATGTCTCCTCTCTCTCTCTCTCTCTCTCTCTCTCTCTCTCGCTCTCTCTCTCTCTCTCATATTACCCAGGACTGATAATGCTATCAAGAACCACTGGAACTCTACGATGCGTAGGAAGGTGGAACAGGAGGGTTACCTTCAGCACTCCTCCCACTCCATCGCCCCCGGTTACGCCAAGGCCAACCACCACAACGTGGGCTTCCATCACCATTCCCCTCTCCCTCCCCTCTCCCTCCTCACGGGCACCTACCCCTATATTCCGGACCATAGGGTGAGTCCACGCTCTCACCCCCTTTTCCCCCTCTGTCGCTTTGGATAGAAGCTCCTGCGAAAACTAGGTTTTATCTCCCAGCTCCTGATATGCTGTTTGTGGAGTCTGATCTGTTTCTATTGGTTCCCAAGGTTCCCTTTCCCCTAGCGCTGCACGTCAACATCTTGAACATTCCACAGTACGGAACAGCTGCTATACAGGTGAGACACGAGAGCAACAACCCAGGGAAAGCTTTTAGTTGGCCTTCACAGCAACCCAGGGAAAGGTTTTAGTTGGCCTTCACAGCAACCCAGGGAAAGGTTTTAGTTGGCCTTCACAGCAACCCAGGGATAGCTTTCAGTTGGCCCTCACAGCAACACAGGGAAACCTTTTAGTTGGCCTTCACAGCAACCCAGGGATAGCTTTCAGATGGCCCTCACAGCAACCCAGGAAAACCTTTTAGTTGTCCCTCAATACACAACGACACAACAACCCAGGGAAACCTTTTAGTTGGTCACTCTGTCTCACTACTCCACAGCAGCAACCCAGGGATAGATTTCAGTTGGCCACTCACCACAGCAACCAAGGGAAGGGTTTCAATTCAATCCAGGATTCAAGGGAGAGGCAATACGGACATGTCTGGTGCCCACATTGAATGGATTCGGTTCAGTCAGCCGCCCTGATGAGACCTTCCCAACTAGCTAGTTCAGTCAGTCATCCTGATGAGACATTCCCAGCTAGCTAGTTCAGTCAGTCATCCTGATGAGATGTCCCAGCTAGCTAGTTCAGTCAGTCATCCTGATGAGATGTCCCAGCTAGCTAGTTCAGTCAGTCATCCTGATGAGACCTTCCCAGCTAGCTAGTTCAGTCAGTCATCCTGATGAGACCTTCCCAGCTAGCTAGTTCAGTCAGTCATCCTGATGAGACCTTCCCAGCTAGTTCAGTCAGTCATCCCGATGAGCCCTTCCCAGCTAGCTAGTTCAGTCAGTCATCCCGATGAGACCTTCCCATCTAGCTAGTTCAGTCAGTCATCCTGATGAGACCTCCCCAGCTAGCTAGTTCAGTCAGTCATCCTGATGAGATGTCCCAGCTAGCTAGTTGAGTCAGTCATCCTGATGAGATGTCCCAGCTAGCTAGTTCAGTCAGTCATCCTGATGAGCCCTTCCCAGCTAGTTCAGTCAGTCATCCCGATGAGCCCTTCCCAGCTAGCTAGTTCAGTCAGTCATCCCGATGAGACCTTCCCATCTAGCTAGTTCAGTCAGTCATCCTGATGAGACATTCCCAGCTAGCTAGTTCAGTCAGTCATCCTGATGAGATGTCCCAGCTAGCTAGTTCAGTCAGTCATCCTGATGAGATGTCCCAGCTAGCTAGTTCAGTCAGTCATCCTGATGAGACCTTCCCAGCTAGCTAGTTCAGTCAGTCATCCTGATGAGACCTTCCCAGCTAGCTAGTTCAGTCAGTCATCCTGATGAGACCTTCCCAGCTAGTTCAGTCAGTCATCCCGATGAGCCCTTCCCAGCTAGCTAGTTCAGTCAGTCATCCCGATGAGACCTTCCCATCTAGCTAGTTCAGTCAGTCATCCTGATGAGACCTCCCCAGCTAGCTAGTTCAGTCAGTCATCCTGATGAGATGTCCCAGCTAGCTAGTTGAGTCAGTCATCCTGATGAGATGTCCCAGCTAGCTAGTTCAGTAAGTCATCCTGATGAGCCCTTCCCAGCTAGTTCAGTCAGTCATCCCGATGAGCCCTTCCCAGCTAGCTAGTTCAGTCAGTCATCCCGATGAGACCTTCCCATCTAGCTAGTTCAGTCAGTCATCCTGATGAGACCTTCCCAGCTAGTTCAGTCAGTCATCCTGATGAGCCTTAGCCAGCTAGCTAGTTCAGTCAGTCATCCTGATGAAACCTTCCCAGCTAGCTAGTTCAGTCAGTCATCCTGATGAGACATTCCCAGCTAGCTAGTTCAGTCAGTCATCCTGATGAGATGTCCCAGCTAGCTAGTTCAGTCAGTCATCCTGATGAGATGTCCCAGCTAGCTAGTTCAGTCAGTCATCCTGATGAGACCTTCCCAGCTAGCTAGTTCAGTCAGTCATCCTGATGAGACCTTCCCAGCTAGCTAGTTCAGTCAGTCATCCTGATGAGACCTTCCCAGCTAGTTCAGTCAGTCATCCCGATGAGCCCTTCCCAGCTAGCTAGTTCAGTCAGTCATCCCGATGAGACCTTCCCATCTAGCTAGTTCAGTCAGTCATCCTGATGAGACCTCCCCAGCTAGCTAGTTCAGTCAGTCATCCTGATGAGATGTCCCAGCTAGCTAGTTGAGTCAGTCATCCTGATGAGATGTCCCAGCTAGCTAGTTCAGTAAGTCATCCTGATGAGCCCTTCCCAGCTAGTTCAGTCAGTCATCCCGATGAGCCCTTCCCAGCTAGCTAGTTCAGTCAGTCATCCCGATGAGACCTTCCCATCTAGCTAGTTCAGTCAGTCATCCTGATGAGACCTTCCCAGCTAGTTCAGTCAGTCATCCTGATGAGCCTTAGCCAGCTAGCTAGTTCAGTCAGTCATCCTGATGAAACCTTCCCAGCTAGCTAGTTCAGTCAGTCATCCTGATGAGACCTTCCCAGCTAGCTAGTTCAGTCAGTCATCCTGATGAGACCTTCCCAACTAGCTAGTTCAGTCAGTCATCCTGATGAGATGTCCCAGCTAGCTAGTTCAGTCAGTCATCCTGATGAGACCTTCCCAGCTAGCTAGTTCAGTCAGTCATCCTGATGAGACCTTCCCAGCTAGCTAGTTCAGTCAGTCATCCTGATGAGACCTTCCCAGCTAGCTAGTTCAGTCAGTCATCCTGATGAGACCTTCCCAGCTAGCTAGTTCAGTCAGTCATCCTGATGAGACCTTCCCAGCTAGCTAGTTCAGTCAGTCATCCTGATGAGATGTCCCAGCTAGCTAGTTCAGTCAGTCATCCTGATGAGATGTCCCAGCTAGCTAGTTCAGTCAGTCATCCTGATGAGACCTTCCCAGCTAGCTAGTTCAGTCAGTCATCCTGATGAGACCTTCCCAGCTAGCTAGTTCAGTCAGTCATCCTGATGAGACATTCCCAGCTAGCTAGTTCAGTCAGTCATCCTGATGAGACCTTCCCAGCTAGCTAGTTCAGTCAGTCATCCTGATGAGACCTTCCCAGCTAGCTAGTTCAGTCAGTCATCCTGATGAGACCTTCCCAGCTAGCTAGTTCAGTCAGTCATCCTGATGAGCCCTTCCCAGCTAGCTAGTTCAGTCAGTCATCCTGATGAGACCTTCCCAGCTAGCTAGTTCAGTCAGTCATCCTGATGAGACCTTCCCAGCTAGCTAGTTCAGTCAGTCATCCTGATGAGACCTTCCCAGCTAGCTAGTTCAGTCAGTCATCCTGATGAGACCTTCCCAGCTAGCTAGTTCAGTCAGTCATCCTGATGAGACCTTCCCAGCTAGCTAGTTCAGTCAGTCATCCTGATGAGCCCTTCCCAGCTAGCTAGTTCAGTCAGTCATCCTGATGAGCCCTTCCCAGCTAGCTAGTTCAGTCAGTCATCCTGATGAGACCTTCCCAGCTAGCTAGTTCAGTCAGTCATCCTGATGAGACCTTCCCAGCTAGCTAGTTCAGTCAGTCATCCTGATGAGCCCTTCACGGCTAGCTAGTTCAGTCAGTCATCCTGATGAGACCTTCCCAGCTAGCTAGTTCAGTCAGTCATCCTGATGAGATGTCCCAGCTAGCTAGTTCAGTCAGTCGTCCTGATAAGACCTTCCCAGCTAGCTAGTTCAGTCAGTCATCCTGATGAGCCCTTCCCAGCTAGCTAGTTCAGTCAGTCATCCTGATGAGACCTCCCCAGCTAGCTAGTTCAGTCAGTCATCCTGATGAGCCCATAAGACTCACTACTGTAGTGGCTCTGGATAAGAGAGTCTGCTAAATGACTCACTACTGTAGTGGCTCTGGATCAGAGAGTCTGCTAAATGACTCACTACTGTAGTGTCTCTGGATCAGAGAGTCTGCTAAATGACTCACTACTGTAGTGGCTCTGGATCAGAGAGTCTGCTAAATGACTCACTACTGTAGTGGTTCTGGATAAGAGAGTCTGCTAAATGACTCACTACTGTAGTGTCTCTGGATCAGAGAGTCTGCTAAATGACTCACTACTGTAGTGTCTCTGGATCAGAGAGTCTGCTAAATGACTCACTACTGTAGTGGCTCTGGATCAGAGAGTCTGCTAAATGACTCACTACTGTAGTATCTCTGGATCAGAGAGTCTGCTAAATGACTCACTACTGTAGTGGCTCTGGATAAGAGAGTCTGCTAAATGACTCACTACTGTAGTGGCTCTGGATCAGAGAGTCTGCTAAATGACTCACTACTGTAGTGTCTCTGGATCAGAGAGTCTGCTAAATGACTCCCTACTGTAGTGTCTCTGGATCAGAGAGTCTGCTAAATGACTCACTACTGTAGTGTCTCTGGATCAGAGAGTCTGCTAAATGACTCACTACTGTAGTGGCTCTGGATCAGAGAGTCTGCTAAATGACTCCCTACTGTAGTATCTCTGGATCAGGGAGTCTGCTAAATGACTCACTGCTGTAGTGTCTCTGTATCAGAGAGTCTGCTAAATCACTCACTACTGTAGTGGCTCTGGATAAGAGAGTCTGCTAAATCACTCACTACTGTAGTGGCTCTGGATAAGAGAGTCTGCTAAATTACTCACTACTGTAGTGGCTCTGGATAAGAGAGTCTGCTAAATGACTCACTACTGTAGTGGCTCTGGATAAGAGAGTCTGCTAAATGACTCACTACTGTAGTGGCTCTGGATCAGAGAGTCTGCTAAATGACTCACTGCTGTAGTGTCTCTGGATCAGAGAGTCTGCTAAATGACTCACTACTGTAGTGGCTCTGGATCAGAGAGTCTGCTAAATGACTCACTACTGTAGTGGCTCTGGATCAGAGAGTCTGCTAAATGACTCACTACTGTAGTGGCTCTGGATCAGAGAGTCTGCTAAATCACTCACTACTGTAGTGGCTCTGGATAAGAGAGTCTGCTAAATGACTCACTACTGTAGTGGCTCTGGATCAGAGAGTCTGCTAAATGACTACAATGGAAATGTAAAATAATTTTTTGGGTGGTCTCGCTGTGAAAGTGGCTGGCCACACACCAATAAACCGATCTGACAACCAAACTAGCATTTTAAATAGCAGCCAACTAAAGTGGTTAGTTCTCTTTTCCGTGATGGCATCCTCCCAAACTCAACATCCGCCATTCCAAAACATAGATATAAGCCTTCTACAAGTTCTCATCTGACCAACCATGTATAGGTTATCCCAAGATTCCGTGGAGCATAGTGGCCGTGGAGCATAGTGGCCGTGGAGCATAGTGGCCGTGGAGCATAGAGGCCGTGGAGCATAGTGGCCGTGGAGCATAGTGGCCGTGGAGCATAGCGGCCGTGGAGCATAGCGGCCGTGGAGCATAGTGGCCGTGGAGCATAGTGGCCGTGGAGCATAGCGGCCGTGGAGCATAGTGGCCGTGGAGCATAGTGGCCGTGGAGCATAGTGGCCGTGGAGCATAGTGGCCGTGGAGCATAGTGGCCGTGGAGCATAGTGGCCGTGGAGCATAGTGGCCGTGGAGCATAGTGGCCGTGGAGCATAGTGGCCGTGGAGCATAGTGGCCGTGGAGCATAGCGGCCGTGGAGCATAGTGGCCGTGGAGCATAGTGGCCGTGGAGCATAGTGGCCGTGGAGCATAGCGGCCGTGGAGCATAGTGGCCGTGGAGCATAGTGGCCGTGGAGCATAGCGGCCGTGGAGCATAGTGGCCGTGGAGCATAGTGGCCGTGGAGCATAGCGGCCGTGGAGCATAGTGGCCGTGGAGGAGCATAGTGGCCGTGGAGCATAGTGGCCGTGGAGCATAGTGGCCGTGGAGCATAGCGGCCGTGGAGCATAGTGGCCGTGGAGCATAGTGGCCGTGGAGCATAGCGGCCGTGGAGCATAGTGGCCGTGGAGCATAGTGGCCGTGGAGCATAGTGGCCGTGGAGCATAGTGGCCGTGGAGCATAGTGGCCGTGGAGCATAGTGGCCGTGGAGCATAGTGGCCGTGGAGCATAGTGGCCGTGGAGCATAGTGGCCGTGGAGCATAGCGGCCGTGGAGCATAGTGGCCGTGGAGCATAGTGGCCGTGGAGCATAGTGGCCGTGGAGCATAGCGGCCGTGGAGCATAGTGGCCGTGGAGCATAGTGGCCGTGGAGCATAGTGGCCGTGGAGCATAGCGGCCGTGGAGCATAGTGGCCGTGGAGCATAGCGGCCGTGGAGCATAGCGGCCGTGGAGCATAGCGGCCGTGGAGCATAGTGGCCGTGGAGCATAGCGGCCGTGGAGCATAGTGGCCGTGGAGCATAGCGGCCGTGGAGCATAGTGGCCGTGGAGCATAGTGGCCGTGGAGCATAGTGGCCGTGGAGCATAGTGGCCGTGGAGCATAGCGGCCGTGGAGCATAGTGGCCGTGGAGCATAGTGGCCGTGGAGCATAGTGGCCGTGGAGCATAGTGGCCGTGGAGCATAGTGGCCGTGGAGCATAGTGGCCGTGGAGCATAGCGGCCGTGGAGCATAGTGGCCGTGGAGCATAGCGGCCGTGGAGCATAGTGGCCGTGGAGCATAGTGGCCGTGGAGCATAGCGGCCGTGGAGCATAGTGGCCGTGGAGCATAGAGGCCGTGGAGCATAGTGGCCGTGGAGCATAGTGGCCGTGGAGCATAGAGGCCGTGGAGCATAGTGGCCGTGGAGCATAGTGGCCGTGGAGCATAGTGGCCGTGGAGCATAGTGGCCGTGGAGCATAGAGGCCGTGGAGCATAGTGGCCGTGGAGCATAGCGGCCGTGGAGCATAGTGGCCGTGGAGCATAGTGGCCGTGGAGCATAGTGGCCGTGGAGCATAGTGGCCGTGGAGCATAGCGGCCGTGGAGCATAGTGGCCGTGGAGCATAGCGGCCGTGGAGCATAGTGGCCGTGGAGCATAGTGGCCGTGGAGCATAGTGGCCGTGGAGGAGCATAGTGGCCGTGGAGGAGCATAGTGGCCGTGGAGCATAGTGGCCGTGGAGCATAGTGGCCGTGGAGCATAGCGGCCGTGGAGCATAGTGGCCGTGGAGCATAGTGGCCGTGGAGCATAGTGGCCGTGGAGCATAGCGGCCGTGGAGCATAGTGGCCGTGGAGCATAGTGGCCGTGGAGCATAGTGGCCGTGGAGCATAGTGGCCGTGGAGCATAGTGGCCGTGGAGCATAGTGGCCGTGGAGCATAGTGGCCGTGGAGCATAGTGGCCGTGGAGCATAGTGGCCGTGGAGCATAGTGGCCGTGGAGCATAGTGGCCGTGGAGCATAGTGGCCGTGGAGCATAGTGGCGACCTACTTGAATCAAAATGCAACACTTAAAAAATGTAGCTCGCCATCTTCTCTTAAATGTGTCCTCTAACCGGCGATGTACACATTATTCCCAGAATCCCATGTGGTTTTTCAGCAGTTTTTTTTTTTAAAGGACGTGCAACTTCATCTCCCCGCTCTTGATTGATTTCAACAAATCAATCATCAAATGAAATGGTATTTATCACACGACAACAACAAACAACAACACGACAACAACACGACAACAACACGACAACAACACGACAACAACAAACAAAAACACGACAACAACAAACAACAACACGACAACAACACGACAACAACACGACAACAACAAACAACAACACGACAACAACACGACAACAACAAACAACAACACGACAACAACACGACAACAACACGACAACAACAAACAACAACACGACAACAACACGACAACAACAAACAACAACACGACAACAACACGACAACAACACGACAACAACAAACAACAACACGACAACAACACGACAACAACACGACAACAACACGACAACAACAAACAACAACACGACAACAACAAACAACAACACGACAACAACAAACAACAACACGACAACAACACGACAACAACAAACAACAACACGACAACAACACGACAACAACAAACAACAGGTGTAGACTAACAGTGAAATGCTTACTTACGGGCCCTTCCCAACAACGCAGAGAGAAAGAACATAGACAAATAATAGAAAAGTAAAACACGTAATAATAAATACACAGAGAGAAATGATAACTTGGCTCTATACACAGGGTACCAGTATTGAGTAATGATAACTTGGCTATATACACGGGGTACCAGTACTGAGTAATGATAACTAGGCTATATACACAGGGCACCAGTACTGAGTCCATGTGCAGGAGTACGAGGTCATTGAGGTAGAGATGTACAGTGCCTTCAGAAAGTATTCATACCCCTTGACTTATTCCACATTATGTTGTGTTAAAACACCCCAAATTTTAAAAAGATTAAATCGATTTTTTTCTCTCTCACCCATCTACACACAATTCATGACAAAGTGAAACATGTTTTTAAGACATTTTAGCAAATTTATTGGAAAGTAAATACAGAAATATGTCATTTACATAAGTATTCACACCCCTGAGTCAATACTTTGTAGAAGCACCTTTGGTGGCGATTACAGCTTTGAGTCGTCTTTGGTATCTCTATCAGCTTTGAGTCATCTTGGGTATGTCTGCCACCACCATGCTTCATGGTAGGGATGGTGTTAGATGGGTGATGAGCTGTGCCTGGGTTTCTCCAGACATAGCGCTGTGCATTCAGGCCAAATAGTTACATATTTGTGTAATCAGACCACAGAATATTTTGCCTTAGGCTCTCAGAGTCTTTCACATGCATTTTTTGCAAACTTCAGTCATGCTGTCATGTGCCTTTTCTCAGGAGTGGCTTCTTTTCTCCCATAAAGCCCAGATTGGTGAAGTGCGATACAGCAGGGGTTCCCAAACGGTTTTACTCAGGTCCCCCTTCCAGCATTGGGGAACTTCTCGCACCCCACATCTATTTCTATGGGCAGATGGTGCTCTAGAGACAGTTGTTTTTGCAAATGTATAAAAATAAAAAACTGAAATATCACATTTACCTAATTGTTCAGACCCTTTACTCAGTACTTTGTTGAAGCACCTTTTGGCGGTGATTACAGCATCGAGTCTTCTTGGGTATGATGCTACAAGCTTGGCACACCTGTATTTGGGGAGTTTCTCCCATTCTTCTCTGCAGATCTTCTCAAGCTCTGTCAGGTTGGATGGGGAGCGTCGCTGCAGAGCTATTTTCAGGTCTCTCCAGAGATGTTCAATCAGGTTCAAGTCCAAGCTCTGGCTGGGCCACATTTCCCGAAGCCACTCCTGCGTTATGTTGGCTGTGTGCTTCGGGTCGTTGTCCTGTTGGAAATGTGAACCTTCGCCCCAGTCTGAGGTCCTGAGCGCTCTGGAGCAGGTTTTCATCAAGGACCTTTCTGTACTTTGCTCTGTTCATCTTTGCCTCAATCCTGACTAGTCTCCCAGTCCCTGCCGCTGAAAAACATCCCCACAGCATGATGCTGCCACCACCATGCTTCACCGTAGGGATGGTGCCAGGTTTCCTGCAGACATGACGCTTGGCATTCAGGCCAAAGAGTTCATCAGACCAGAGAATCTTGTTTCTCATCATCTGAGAGTTCTTTAGGTGCCTTTTGGCAAACTCCAAGCGGGCTGTCATGTGCCTTTTACTGAGTAGTGGCTTCCATCTGGCCACTCGACCAAAAATGCCTAATTGGTGGAGTGCTGCAGAGATGGTTGTCTTTCTGGAAGGTTCTCCCATCTCCACAGAGGAACTCTGGAGCTCTGTCAGAGTGACCATCCGGTTCTTGGTCACCTCCACGATTGCTCAGTTTGGCCGGGTGGCCAGCTCTAGGAAGAGTCTTGGTGGTTCCAAACTTCTTCCATTTAAGAATGATGTTCTTGGGGACCTTAAATGCTGCAGACATGTTTTGGTTCCCTTCCCCAGATCTGTGCCTCGACACAATCCTGTCTTGGAGTTTTACTGACAATTCCTTCAACATCATGTCTTGGTTTTTGCTCTGACATGCACTGTCAACTGTGGGACCTTATATAGACAGGTGTGTGCCTTTCCAAATCATGTCCAATCAATTGAATTTACCACAAGTGGACTCCAATCAAGTTGTAGAAATATCTCAAGGATGATCAATGGAAACAGAATGCACCTGAGCTCAATTTCGAGTCTCATAGCAAAGCGTCTGAATACTTTGTGAAGGCACTGTATATATAACTAGGAATAAAGTGACTAGGCAACAGGATAGATAATAAACAGTAGCGTATGTGATGAGTCAAAAGAAGTTCATACAAAATGGGCCATTGCTCCGGGGAACTATTTGGTTAACTATTTAACTAACTATTTAGCAGTCTTATGGCTTGGAGATAGAAGCTGTTCAGAGTCCTTTTGCTTCCAGAATATCGTTGCATCAGTACCGATTGACGTGAGGTAACAGAACAGAGAGCAGAGAGAGCAGAGAGAGCTGAGAGAGCAGAGAGAGCAGAGAGAGCAGAGAGAGCAGAGAGAGCAGAGAGAACAGAGAGAGCAGAGAGAACAGAGAGAACAGAGAGAGCAGAGAGAACAGAGAGAGCAGAGAGAACAGAGAGAACAGAGAGAGCAGAGAGAACAGAGAGAACAGAGAGAGCAGAGAGAACAGAGAGAGCAGAGAGAGCAGAGAGAGCAGAGAGAACAGAGAGAGCAGAGAGAACAGAGAGAACAGAGAGAGCAGAGAGAACAGAGAGAACAGAGAGAGCAGAGAGAACAGAGAGAACAGAGAGAGCAGAGAGAACAGAGAGAGCAGAGAGAACAGAGAGAACAGAGAGAGCAGAGAGAACAGAGAGAGCAGAGAGAACAGAGAGAACAGAGAGAGCAGAGAGAACAGAGAGAGCAGAGAGAGCTGAGAGAACAGAGAGAGCAAAGAGAGCAGAGAGAGCAGAGAGAGCTGAGAGAACAGAGAGAGCAGAGAGAGCAGAGAGAGCAGAGAGAGCAGAGAGAGCAGAGAGAGCTGAGAGAACAGAGAGAACAGAGAGAGCAGAGAGAGCAGAGAGAGCAGAGAGAACAGAGAGAGCAGAGAGAACAGAGAGAACAGAGAGAGCAGAGAGAACAGAGAGAACAGAGAGAGCAGAGAGAGCAGAGAGAGCAGAGAGAGCAGAGAGAGCTGAGAGAACAGAGAGAGCAGAGAGAGCAGAGAGAGCAGAGAGAACAGAGAGAGCAGAGAGAACAGAGAGAACAGAGAGAGCAGAGAGAACAGAGAGAGCAGAGAGAACAGAGAGAGCAGAGAGAGCAGAGAGAGCAGAGAGAACAGAGAGAACAGAGAGAGCAGAGAGAACAGAGAGAGCAGAGAGAGCAAAGAGAACAGAGAGAGCAGAGAGAGCAGAGAGAACAGAGAGAACAGAGAGAGCAGAGAGAACAGAGAGAGCAGAGAGAACAGAGAGAGCAGAGAGAACAGAGAGAGCAGAGAGAATAGAGAGAACAGAGAGAACAGAGAGAACAGAGAGAACAGAGAGAGCAGAGAGAGCAGAGAGAACAGAGAGAGCAGAGAGAGCAGAGAGAACAGAGAGAACAGAGAGAGCAGAGAGAACAGAGAGAACAGAGAGAGCAGAGAGAACAGAGAGAGCAGAGAGAACAGAGAGAGCAGAGAGAATAGAGAGAACAGAGAGAACAGAGAGAACAGAGAGAATAGAGAGAACAGAGAGAGCAGAGAGAGCAGAGAGAGCAGAGAGAACAGAGAGAGCAGAGAGAGCAGAGAGAACAGAGAGAGCAGAGAGAGCAGAGAGAATAGAGAGAACAGAGAGAACAGAGAGAACAGAGAGAGCAGAGAGAACAGAGAGAGCAGAGAGAGCAGAGAGAATAGAGAGAACAGAGAGAGCAGAGAGAACAGAGAGAGCAGAGAGAGCAGAGAGAGCAGAGAGAACAGAGAGAGCAGAGAGAGCAGAGAGAGCAGAGAGAATAGAGAGAACAGAGAGAACAGAGAGAATAGAGAGAACAGAGAGAGCAGAGAGAACAGAGAGAGCAGAGAGAACAGAGAGAACAGAGAGAGCAGAGAGAACAGAGAGAACAGAGAGAACAGAGAGAGCAGAGAGAGCAGAGAGAACAGAGAGAACAGAGAGAGCAGAGAGAACAGAGAGAACAGAGAGAACAGAGAGAACAGAGAGAAGAGAGAGCAGAGAGAGCAGAGAGAACAGAGAGAACAGAGAGAGCAGAGAGAACAGAGAGAACAGAGAGAACAGAGAGAGCAGAGAGAGCAGAGAGAACAGAGAGAACAGAGAGAGCAGAGAGAACAGAGAGAACAGAGAGAACAGAGAGAACAGAGAGAATAGAGAGAACAGAGAGAGCAGAGAGAACAGAGAGAACAGAGAGAGCAGAGAGAACAGAGAGAATAGAGAGAACAGAGAGAGCAGAGAGAGCAGAGAGAACAGAGAGAGCAGTAATGCAGCCAGTCAAGATGCTCTCAACTTTTTGAGAATCTGAGGGCCAAATCTTTCCAGCCTTCTGAGAGGAAAGAGGCATTGTCATTCCTTCTTCATGACTGTGTTGGTGTGTGTGGACCATGATATATCCTTAGTGAAGTGGACACCGAGGAACGTGAAGCCCGCTCCGACTACAGCCTTGTCGACTGCAGCTTGGCCCTCTGTTTCCTGTAGTCCAGGATCAGCTCTTTTGTCTTGCTGATGTTGAGGGAGAGGTTGCCGTCCTGGCACCACACTGCCAGGTCTCCGACCTCCTCTCTATAGGCTGTCTCATCGTCGTCAGTGATCAGGCCTACTACTGTTGTGTTGTAGACAGGTTACCTTGGCGTTCTTAGGCACAGGGACTATGGTGGTCTGCTTGAAACATGTAGGTATTAAAGCCTGGGTCAGGGACAGGTTGAACATGTCAGTGAACACACTTTCCAGCTGGTCAGCGCATTCTCTGAGTACGCGTCCTGTAAATCCATCTGGCCCTGCGGCCTGGTGAATGTTAAAGGTCTTACTCACTCTCGGCTACGGAGAGTGTGATCACACAGTTGTCCGGAATAGCTGGTGCTCTCATGCATGGCTCAGTGTTACTTGCCTCGAAGTGAGCACAGAAGGCATTTAGCTTGTCTAATAGGCTCGCGTCACTGGGCAGCTCTCGGCTGGGTTTACCTTTGTATTCCGTGATAGTTTTCAAGCCTTGCCACATCTGACGAGCGTCAAAGCCGGGCTTAGTACGATACGATCTTAGTCCTGTATTTACGCTTTGCCTGTTTGATGGCTCATCAGAGATTGTGACGCGATTTCTTATAAGCGTCTGGATTAGTGTCCCGCTCCTTGAAAGTGGCAGCTCTAGCATTAAGCTCAGTGAGGATGCTGCCTGTAATCCATGGAAAACTCTCTTGGTAAATAGTGTGGTCTACAGCTTATCATGAGATACTCTACCTCAGGCGAGCAGAACCTCCAGACTTCCTTAATATTAGAGACACCAGCTGTTGTTAACAAAGAGACACACCACACCTCCTCCGTTGAGCTTACCCAACGTTGCCGTTCTGTCCTGCCGATATAAAAACCAGCTAGATGGACGGTATATTATCCAACTCCGAGAAAACATGGGATATTACATTTCTTCAGGTCCCGTTGATAGGATAGTCTCGTAAAGAGTTCATCCAGTTTGTTCTCCGGTGACGTTTGCTAATAGAACGAAGGGTATTTACTTGCCGACGTAGTTTCATCAGGGTTCCCCACGTCGGCCTTTCTTGCGTCGTCTCTTTCTCTTCTGAGTCTCAGGTCCTGGTCCGTGGTGAGCAGTATTTCCCGCTTCTCTGTCTCGTTGAAGTAGAACATTCTGCTGTTCTGAAGTCCAGAAGTTGTTTCGACATAGGAAACAATGGCGGAAACATTATGAACAAAATAATAGTTAGGATCAGCTCAATAAATCACACAAAATAACAGCATTGGTCAGGAGCCTATAAAACAGTAGCTGTTAATTCTGGCGCCTGTGACGTGATAATTGATGAGTGACTGACAAAACAGTGTTGCGTTTTCATTCCGTTTTGGTGACCCACATATCAAAATGCAACATTCCACAATGTAGCTGACTGTGTTCTACAGTTCTACAGTTCTACAGTTCAACAGTTCTACAGTTCTACAGTTCTACAGTTCTACAGTTCTACAGTTCTACAGTTCTACAGTTCTACTGTTCTACAGTTCTACAGTTCTACAGTTCTACAGTTCTACAGTTCTACAGTTCTACAGTTCTACAGTTCTACTGTTCTACAGTTCTACAGTTCAACAGTTCTACAGTTCTACAGTTCTACAGTTCTACATCTCCACAGTTCTACAGTTCTACTGTTCTACAGTTCTACAGTTCAACAGTTCTACAGTTCTACATCTCCACAGTTCTACAGTTCTACAGTTCTACAGTTCTACAGTTCTACAGTTCTACAGTTCTACATCTCCACAGTTCTACAGTTCTACAGTTCTACCGTTCTACAGTTCTACTGTTCTACAGTTCCACAGTTCTACTGTTCTACTGTTCTACTGTTCTACAGTTCTACTGTTCTACAGTTCTACAGTTCTACAGTTCTACAGTTCTACAGTTCTACAGTTCTACAGTTCTACATCTCCACAGTTCTACAGTTCTACTGTTCTACAGTTCTACAGTTCAACAGTTCTACAGTTCTACAGTTCTACATCTCTACAGTTCTACAGTTCTACAGTTCTACAGTTCTACAGTTCTCCAGTTCTCCAGTTATACAGTTCTACATCTCTACATTTCAACAGTTCAACAGTTCAACAGTTCTACAGTTCTACAGCTCTACAGTTCTACAGTTCAACAGTTCTACAGTTCTACAGCTCTACAGTTCTACAGTTCAACAGCTCTACAGTTCTACAGTTCTACAGCTCTACAGTTCTACAGCTCTACAGTTCTACAGTTCTACAGTTCTACAGTTCTACAGTTCTACAGTTCTACAGTTCTACAGTTCTACAGTTCAACAGTTCTACAGTTCTACAGTTCTACAGCTCTACAGTTCTACAGTTCTACAGTTCTACAGTTCTACATCTCCACAGTTCTACAGTTCTACTGTTCTACAGTTCTACAGTTCAACAGTTCTACAGTTCTACAGTTCTACAGTTCTACAGCTCTACAGCTCTACAGTTCTACAGTTCTACAGCTCTACAGTTCTACAGCTCTACAGCTCTACATCTCTACAGCTCTACAGCTCTACATCTCTACAGTTCTACAGTTCTACAGTTCTACAGTTCTACAGCTCTACAGTTCTACAGCTCTACAGTTCTACAGCTCTACAGTTCTACAGTTCTACAGCTCTACAGTTCTACAGCTCTACAGTTCTACAGTTCTACAGCTCTACAGTTCTACAGTTCTACAGTTCTACCTCTCTACAGTTCTACAGTTCTACAGCTCTACCTCTATACAGTTCTACAGTTCTACAGCTCTACAGTTCTACAGTTCTACAGTTCTACAGTTCTACAGTTCTACAGTTCTACAGTTCTACAGTTCTACAGTTCTACATCTCTACATTTCAACAGTTCTACAGTTCTACAGTTCTACAGTTCTACTGTTCTACAGTTCTACAGTTCAACAGTTCTACAGTTCTACAGTTCTACAGTTCTACATCTCCACAGTTCTACAGTTCTACTGTTCTACAGTTCTACAGTTCTACAGTTCTACAGTTCTACAGTTCTACAGTTCTACTGTTCTACAGTTCTACAGTTCAACAGTTCTACAGTTCTACAGTTCTACAGTTCTACAGTTCTACAGTTCTACAGCTCTACAGTTCAACAGTTCTACAGTTCTACAGTTCTACATCTCCACAGTTCTACAGTTCTACAGTTCTACAGTTCTACAGTTCTACAGTTCTACAGTTCTACAGTTCTACAGTTCTACAGTTCTACAGTTCTACAGTTCTACAGTTCTACAGTTCTACAGTTCAACAGTTCTACAGTTCTACATCTCTACATTTCAACAGTTCTACAGTTCTACAGTTCTACATCTCTACATTTCAACAGTTCAACAGTTCAACAGTTCTACAGTTCTACAGCTCTACAGTTCTACAGTTCTACAGTTCCACAGTTCCACAGTTCTACAGTTCAACAGTTCTACAGTTCTACAGCTCTACAGTTCTACAGCTCTACAGTTCTACAGTTCAACAGTTCTACAGTTCTACAGCTCTACAGCTCTACAGTTCTACAGCTCTACAGCTCTACAGTTCTACAGTTCTACATCTCTACAGCTCTACATCTCTACAGTTCTACAGCTCTACAGTTCTACAGTTCTACAGCTCTACAGTTCTACTGTTCTACAGTTCTACCTCTCTACAGTTCTACAGTTCTACAGCTCTACCTCTCTACAGTTCTACAGTTCTACAGCTCTACCTCTCTACAGTTCTACAGTTCTACAGCTCTACCTCTCTACATCTCTACAGTTCTACATCTCTACAGCTCTACAGCTCTACAGTTCTACAGCTCTACAGTTCTACAGTTCTACAGCTCTACAGCTCTACAGTTCTACAGTTCTACCTCTCTACAGTTCTACAGTTCTACAGCTCTACAGTTCTACAGTTCTACAGTTCTACAGTTCTACAGCTCTACAGTTCTACAGTTCTACAGTTCTACAGTTCTACAGCTCTACAGCTCTACAGTTCTACAGTTCTACAGTTCTACAGCTCTACAGTTCTACAGCTCTACATCTCTACAGTTCTACAGTTCTACAGTTCTACAGTTATACAGCTCTACAGTTCTACAGTTCTACAGTTCTACAGTTCAACAGTTCAACAGTTCTACAGTTCTACAGCTCTACAGTTCTACAGCTCTACAGTTCTACAGTTCAACAGTTCTACAGTTCTACAGTTCTACTGTTCTACAGTTCTACAGTTCTACAGTTCTACAGTTCTACAGTTCTACAGTTCTACAGCTCTACAGTTCAACAGTTCTACAGTTCTACAGTTCTACATCTCCACAGTTCTACAGTTCTACTGTTCTACAGTTCTACAGTTCAACAGTTCTACAGTTCTACAGTTCTACAGTTCTACATCTCTACAGTTCTACAGTTCTACAGTTCTACAGCTCTACAGTTCTACAGCTCTACAGTTCTACAGTTCTACAGTTCTACCTCTCTACAGTTCTACAGTTCTACAGCTCTACCTCTATACAGTTCTACAGTTCTACAGTTCTACAGTTCTACAGCTCTACATCTCTACAGCTCTACAGCTCTACATCTCTACAGTTCTACAGCTCTACAGTTCTACAGTTCTACAGTTCTACAGTTCTACAGTTCTACAGCTCTACAGCTCTACAGTTCTACAGCTCTACAGTTCTACAGTTCTACAGCTCTACAGTTCTACAGTTCTACAGTTCTACCTCTCTACAGTTCTACAGTTCTACAGCTCTACCTCTATACAGTTCTACAGTTCTACAGTTCTACAGTTCTACAGTTCTACAGTTCTACAGTTCAACAGTTCTACAGTTCTACAGTTCAACAGTTCTACAGTTCTACATCTCTACATTTCAACAGTTCTACAGTTCTACAGTTCTACTGTTCTACAGTTCTACAGTTCAACAGTTCTACAGTTCTACAGTTCTACAGTTCTACAGTTCTACATCTCCACAGTTCTACAGTTCTACAGTTCTACAGTTCTACAGTTCTACAGTTCTACAGTTCTACATCTCTACAGTTCTACAGTTCTACAGTTCTACAGTTCTACAGTTCTACAGTTCTACAGTTCTACAGTTCTACAGTTCTACATCTCTACAGTTCTACAGCTCTACAGTTCTACAGCTCTACAGTTCTACAGCTCTACAGCTCTACATCTCTACATCTCTACAGCTCTACAGTTCAACAATTCAACAGTTCTACAGCTCTACAGTTCTACAGCTCTACAGTTCTACAGCTCTACAGTTCTACAGTTCTATACAGCTCTACAGTTCTACAGCTCTACAGTTCTACAGTTCTACAGCTCTACAGTTCTACAGTTCTACAGTTCTACCTCTCTACAGTTTCTACAGTTCTACAGCTCTACCTCTATACCAGTTCTACAGTTCCTACAGCTCTACAGTTCTACAGTTCTACAGTCTACAGTTTCACAGGTTCTGACAGTTCTACAGC
>NW_024060009.1:44513-49513 GCF_016432855.1 Salvelinus namaycush
TATGTCATATTATTACCATATAGATCAGCTGTAGTAGAATAGTAGAGCATCAACCTAATATAAATGTATCATCAGTTATAAGTTCGAGGATAGTATAGTTATAGTATAGTATAGTATATAGTATATAGTATAGTATAGTAGTATATATAGTATAGTTATAATTATAGTTACTGTCTGTAAAAATGATACTGTATTTGCCATCTACTATTCTTTTTTATTCAGCATTTTTTTTTAATTACCGTTTTAAAATGTGTATCTTGTATTTTGTACTATTGGATTTAAATGTCCCTCTTTTGTAAACCTACGGATAAAAACTATTAATTAATTAATTGGCGATTATTAGAATAGTAGAATACAGAAGGTGCGATTTCTACATTTGTTTGTGCCTCAGCAGTTTTTCTCTTGTCATCAACAGCAAAACAAAATGTGGTATTGGTAAATTAGTCTACCGGCCAGTCGTCGTGTAGTAATCATGATCAGATTACCGACCGCGGGGACTCCATTGTTTTGGGTGCAAACAAAATGTGCTCATGGTATTTGATTGAAAACTTTTTCATGAATGACTCAGAGGTGAAAGATGTTTGAAATGTCAATGAATGAACAATCAAAGGTTCTGAACAAAGGGGGACATTACAAGTGTTATCAGTTTAGCAGTTTGTATTTAGAGTTTTGAAAATATACCACTGTACATCTGAAAAATGTGCTAAAGTTACTGTAATACCCGGTCTAAATCTCTCTCTCTCTCTCTCTCTCTCTCTCTCTCCCTCCCTACCTCTCTCTCTCGCTCTCTCTCCCCCTCTCCCTCTCTCTCCTCCCTACCTCTCTCTCTCGCGCTCTCTCCCCCTCTCTCTCTCTCTCTCCCTACCTCTCCTCCCCCTCTCCCTCTCCCTTCCCTCTCTCTCTCCCCTCTCCCTCTCTCTCTCTCCTACCTCTCCCTCTCCTCTCCCTCTCCCTCTCCCTCTCCCTCTCCCCCTCCCTCCCTCTCTCCCCCTCCCTCCCTCTCTCCCTCTCTCCCTGTAGAGACATTATAATGAGGAGGACCCGGAGAAGGAGAAGAGAGTGAAGGAGATTGAGCTGCTGCTGATGTCAACAGAGAATGAGCTGAGGGGACAGCCTGCACTACCTGTGAGTGTGTGTGTGTGTGTGTGTGTGTGTGTGTGGGTGTGTGTGTGTGTGTGTGTGTGTGTGTGTGTGTGTGTGTGTGTGTGTGTGTGTGTGTGTGTAGGAAACATCTGGGGGTCTATTTCACAGCAGAAGTGATGAAATCGCCCTTATCTCACTGTGTGTGTTGTGACCCCCTTGTGCAACCCCCTGCCCACTACCACCACCACAGCCACCCTCCTGCCAACTTTAACTTCCCTTTCTCTATCTCTCCCTCTCTCTCACCTCGCTCCAACAATCTGACACTTTCTGCCTCTCTCTCTCTCTCTCTCTCTCTCTCTCTCTCGCTCTCTCTTCCTCTCCCTCTCTCTCTCTTCCTCTCTCTCCCTGACTCTCTCTCTCTCTCTCTTTCTCTCTCTCTCTTTCTCAAATTCAAATTCAAGCTGCTTTATTGGCATGAAAAACATTGTGTCAATTTTGCCAAAGCAACAATGTATATGATATACATTGTAATAAAAATAATAAAGAATAACAAATAATACTCATTTAAAATGGTAGTGAATAATAATACAAAAAAATACAAAAAATAACAACAATAAAATGGTAATAGTAGAAATATAATACAAATAAAATAATAATATAATTAATATAAAAGTATGTAACTAACTATTACTGTCATCTTCACCATCAGTACTACCACCATCATCATCATTACTACTACCATCATCATCACTAAACTGTTATCACTACCATCGCCCCTACTACCGGTACCTCTACTATTTGGAATAATAATCACAACAATAATAATAATAACAACAATACCAGTAATAACAATAATACTAATTATGAGTAAGTTACTGCTTACTATGCAGATGTTATTATTCAGTGTCCCTCAGGCTTTGGCAGGCAAATACATATTTGGCTGCAAGAGGAGTCGTTGCTCCTTCGCCCATGAGTATTTTTAGTTTTTCCTCTGGGTTTAATAAGTTAAAATTGTGAATAAATTTAGTGATTTCTGTGAACAATGAATCTCTTGGTGAGGAGTATTTATCACAGTAAAGGAGAAAGTGCATCTCTGTTTCTACCTCCCCTGTCGTGCAGTGACCACATACACGCTCCTCTTTGGGTAGCCATGTCTTTTTATATCTGCCGGTTTCTATTGCCAGTTGGTGGTCACTCAGCCTGTACTTGGTAAGGGTCTGTCTCTGCTTCGTATCTCTGTCAGAGTAGAGATAATCAGCCAGGTGGTCACTCAGCCTGTACTTGGTAAGGATCTGTCTCTGCTTCGTATCTCTGACAGAGTAGAGATAATCAGCCAATTCATATTCTCTGTTTAGGTTCAGATAGCAATTCAGTCGGCTTTGGGATTTTGTTTGGTTTTTCCAATGTTGTATATATGAGTCCTTTGATTGGTTCATGATTTTGTTTATTGGAATTCTTTCTTTTGAAGCAGTGCTGGTATCAGCTTGGTTGGTTAGGTCCAACACCAGCTGACTGAGAGGGCTCGTTTCTGGGCTCAGCTCTTGGGTTTGAAGTGCTTTAAATTGCAGACTTGAATTTGGACTAGAATTTAGATGTAGCCAAAATTGTAATGATCTTTTGTATTTTCATTATACTGGAAAGCGGCCCAATTCTGCCCTACATGCATTAGTTGGTGTATTTCTCTGGACTTGTAGAATTTTCCGACAGAATTCTGCATGTAGGGCTTCAATTGGATGTTTGTGCCACATTTTAAAGTCCAGTTTATCGAGTGGCCACCAAACCTCTCTTCCGTAAAGAGCTATTGATTGGTAGGATTACACTGTCAAATATTTTTGGTCCAAATTCTAATTGGGATGTTGATTTAGAATAATTTCATTTTTTGTTGCATACAATGCTCTGCGGGCTTTTCCTTTTGATGGCATTCACTGCCATATTAAAGTTTCCTGATGCAGATATGGTCAGACCAAGGTATGAGTCATTTTTACTGTGTTCAATTATGGTGTTGTTCAGGGTGGATTTATATTTCTGTTTCTGACATCTGTTTTTTAGGGGAGGGAAATCATGTTTGTTTTGTTTTTTATATATTTACTGCCAGGGCCCAATTATGGCAATATTGCTCTGTACAATATTAAGGTTCTGTTGAAGACCTTCTTTGGTTGGTGATAGAAGAACCAAATCATTAGTATATATCAGATATTCTACCTCTGTGTTAGATAATGTGAGTCCTGGGGCTGGAGAATGGTCCAACATTGATAGAAATGTTGAAAAGGTTTGGACTCAAACTGCAGCCTTGTCTCACACCTCGACGTTGGATTTTTATTGCCCACTTGTTTTCTGTGTACATACATTTTGTTATTTGTTTTATTTATTATATACCTTACCACCAAGCCCACTTTGGAGAATTTTGAAGAATATACCTTTGTGCCAAATAGAATCAAATGCTTTTTTAAAGTCAATAAATCAAGAATAAGTTTGGCCTCTTTTTTGTTGGTGGACGTGTTTATTAATTAGTGCGTGTAAGGTGTATATATGGTCAGTAGTGCGATGGTTAGGGAGAAAGCCAATTTGACATTTACTTATTACATTTTTTTCTTGAAGAAAGGTTTTGAATTCAAAATACTACAGAAAACCTTTCCCAAGTAGCTGTTAACGCAAATTCCCCTGTAATTATCGGGGTCTGATTTGTCTCCACTTTTGTGGATAGGGGAGATGAGCCCCTGGTTCCAGACATCAAGAGAGCAGCCAGAAGTTAGTACCATGTTGAACCATTTAAGCATAGTATTTTGCAACTCAGGTGTGCTGTTTTTCAACGTTTCATTCCTGATGTTATCTAGACCACAAGCCTGCTTTGATTTAATAGATTTGAGCTTTTCATTTAGTTCTTGTTGGGTTATCGGGTAATCTAATGGATTTTGGTTGTTTTTTAATGACTGATTCAAGGATGTTCAGTTTTTCTTGAATTTCTAATTGGTTATGTTGTAAGTCTTTTTGTTGGAATGTTTTTGTATAGATTATCAAACTACGTTTTACAAATTCCTTCATCTTGTATGGCTAATTATTGTGGCTTTGTCATGTTTAAATTGTTCCTGTAACGGCTGTCGTCTTCCTCCTCGTCTGAGGAGGAGAAGTTTGAAGGATCGGAGGACCAATGCGCAGCGTGGTAATTGTTCATCTTATTTAATGAAAGTGAACAACTCAAAATACAAAAACAACAAAGTGAAAACCGAAACAGGTGCAGACACACAAAGACTGAAAACAACCACCCACAAAACCCAACAGAAAACAGGCTACCTAAATATGGTTCCTAATCATGAACATGAATGACAGCTGCCTCTGATTGAGAACCATATCAGGCCAAACACAGAAAACCAACACAGAAATAGAAAACATAGATTACCCACCCAACTCACGCCCTGACCAACTAAAACAAAGAAAATACAAAAGAACTATGGTCAGAACGTGACAGTACACCCCCCCCCCCAAGGTGCGGACTCCGACCGCAAAACCTGAACCTATAGGGGAGGGTCTGGGTGGGCATCTGTCCGCGGTGGCGGCTCTGGCGCTGGACGTGGACCCCACTCCACCATTGTCTTTGTCCGCTTCAGTGACGTCCTTTGAGCGGCGACCCTCGCCGACCTTGGCCTGGGAACCCTAATAAAGGGCCCCACTGGACTGAGGAGCGCCTCTGGACTGAGGGGCGCCTCTGGACTGAGGGGTGCCTCTGGACTGAGGGGCAGCTCCGGACTGAGGGGCAGCTCAGGACTGAGGGGCAGCTCAGGACTGAGTGGCAGCTCAGGACTGAGGGGCAGCTCAGGACTGAAAGGCAGCTCCGGACTGAAAGGCGGCTCCGGACTGAAAGGCGGCTCCGGACTGAGGGGCGGCTCCGGACTGAGGGGCGGCTCCGGACTGAGGGGTGG
>NW_024060009.1:54513-57013 GCF_016432855.1 Salvelinus namaycush
GTTAGTTTGTCAGCTGGGGTGAAAGAGGAGCGATTACGATAGAGGGAACCAAGTCTAGATTTAACTTTAGCCTGCAGCTTTGATATGTGCTGAGAGAAGGACAGTGTACCATCTAGCCATACTCCCAAGTACTTGTATGAGGTGACTACCTCAAGCTCTAAACCCTTAGCGTTAGTAATCACACCTGTGGGGGAGAGGGGCATTCTTCTTACCAAACCACATGACCTTTGTTTTGGTGGGGCCTAGGATTGAGCCTTGGGGTATTCCCTTGGTGACAGGCAGTGGCTGAGACAGCAGATGTGATGATTATATACATTGCCCTAGCCACTCTTTCCTCCATGTGGCTGTAGATGTAACTGTGTATCCTGTTCACACTGTAATGTGTTAATCAATACCCAGAGCGGTATTGATCGCTATACCTTTTGTTTCTTCTGCAGCTTTTCAACCAATCAGACAGCCACAGCTTACCAATGAGCTCCCAGAAACCCCTGGTGGCCACAGCTCCGCCCCGACAGCAGAAAGAGAACGGCATGTACGCATCTGTTTCTCTTCTTATGATCAGCACCTTGTGTAACGGTAATGATTAATCACACACCTCCGTGTCAATGATGTAAAACTCACCTGCGCTCTCTCTCTCTTTCTCTCTCCCCTGTTTCTCTCTCTCTTTTGTCTCTCTCTCCCTCTCTCCCCTGTCTCCCTCTCTCTCCCCTGTCTCTCTCTCTCTCTCTCTCCCCTGTCTCTCTCTCTCTCTCTCTCTCTCTCTCTCCCCTCTCTCTCTCTCTCCCCCCCCCCCCTCTCTCTCTCTCTCTCTCCTGTCTCTCTCTCTCTCTCTCCCCTGTCTCTCTCTCTCTCTCTCTCTCCTGTCTCTCTCTCCTGTCTCTCTCCCCCCCCTCTCTCTCTCTCTCTCTCTCTCTTTCTCTCTCTCTCAGGTTCAGGACTCCTACTATCCGTCGTTCCCTCCTGGAGTTGTCTCCTCGTACTCTGACCCCGTTCAGGTCTTCCATGGTAGAGTGTATAAAACAGGAACCTATGGAGTGTGTTGTCTCAGTCGGGGGCCAACAGCCACCCGGTAGCTCCCCAGACCAACAGCCACCCTTAAAGAAGATCAAAGAAGAGGTACTCTACATCAATATATACATGTGGTTGTGCTCTGACCCTGTGGTTATATTCTGTGGTTCTGACCAGGTGTTTGACCGTGTTCTGACCAGGTGTTTGACCGTGTTCTGACCAGGTGTTTGACCGTGTTCCGACCGGGTGTTTGACCGTGTTCCGACCTGGTGTTTGACCGTGTTCTGACCTGGTGTTTGACCGTGTTCTGACCTGGTGTTTGACCGTGTTCTGACCTGGTGTTTGACCGTGTTCTGACCTGGTGTTTGACCGTGTTCTGACCGGGTGTTTGACCGTGTTCTGACCTGGTGTTTGACCGTGTTCTGACCTGGTGTTTGACCGTGTTCTGACCAGGTGTTTGACCGTGTTCTGACCTGGTGTTTGACCATGTTCCGACCAGGTGTTTGACCGTGTTGCGACCAGGTGTTTGACCGTGTTCTGACCAGGTGTTTGACCGTGTTCTGACCTGGTGTTTGACCGTGTTCCGACCAGGTGTTTGACCGTGTTGCGACCAGGTGTTTGACCGTGTTCTGACCAGGTGTTTGACCGTGTTCTGACCAGGTGTTTGACCGTGTTCCGACCAGGTGTTTGACCGTGTTCTGACCAGGTGTTTGACCGTGTTCTGACCTGGTGTTTGACCGTGTTCTGACCTGGTGTTTGACCGTGTTCTGACCGGGTGTTTGTCCGTGTTCTGACCTGGTGTTTGACCGTGTTCTGACCTGGTGTTTGACCGTGTTCTGACCTGGTGTTTGACCGTGTTCTGACCTGGTGTTTGACCGTGTTCTGACCGGGTGTTTGACCGTGTTCTGACCTGGTGTTTGACCGTGTTCTGACCTGGTGTTTGACCGTGTTCTGACCAGGTGTTTGACCGTGTTCTGACCTGGTGTTTGACCGTGTTCTGACCTGGTGTTTGACCATGTTCCGACCAGGTGTTTGACCGTGTTGCGACCAGGTGTTTGACCGTGTTCTGACCAGGTGTTTGACCGTGTTCTGACCTGGTGTTTGACCGTGTTCCGACCAGGTGTTTGACCGTGTTGCGACCAGGTGTTTGACCGTGTTGCGACCAGGTGTTTGACCGTGTTCTGACCAGGTGTTTGACCGTGTTCTGACCAGGTGTTTGACCGTGTTGCGACCAGGTGTTTGACCGTGTTCTGACCAGGTGTTTGACCGTGTTGCGACCAGGTGTTTGACCGTGTTCCGACCGGGTGTTTGACCGTGTTCCGACTGGGTGTTTGACCGTGTTCCGACTGGGTGTTTGACCGTGTTCCGACTAGGTGTTTGACCGTGTTCCGACCGGGTGTTTGACCGTGTTCCGACCGGGTGTTTGTCCGTGTTCCGACCGGGTGTTTGACCGTGTTCCGACCGGGTGTTTGACCGTGTTCCGACCGGGTGT
>NW_024060009.1:62013-64513 GCF_016432855.1 Salvelinus namaycush
GACCCTACGCCCTATGATTGTCCCCTAGACCCTACGTCCTCGTCCCCTAGACCCTACGTCCTATGATCGTCCCCTAGACCCTACTCTCTATGATCGTCCCCTAGACCCTACGTCCTATGATTGTCCCCTAGACCCTACGTCCTCGTCCCCTAGACCCTACGCCCTATGATCGTCCCCTAGACCCTACGCCCTATGATCGTCCCCTAGACCCTACGCCCTATGATCGTCCCCTAGACCCTACGCCCTATGATCGTCCCCTAGACCCTACGCCCTATGATCGTCCCCTAGACCCTACGCCTTATGATCGTCCCCTAGACCCTACGCCCTATGATCGTCCCCTAGACCCTACGTCCTCGTCCCCTAGACCCTACGCCCTATGATTGTCCCCTAGACCCTACGTCCTCGTCCCCTAGACCCTACGTCCTATGATCGTCCCCTAGACCCTACGCCCTATGATCGTCCCCTAGACCCTACGCCCTATGATCGTCCCCTAGACCCTACGCCCTATGATCGTCCCCTAGACCCTACGCCCTATGATCGTCCCCTAGACCCTACGCCCTATGATCGTCCCCTAGACCCTACGCCTTATGATCGTCCCCTAGACCCTACGCCCTATGATCGTCCCCTAGACCCTACGTCCTCGTCCCCTAGACCCTACGCCCTATGATTGTCCCCTAGACCCTACGTCCTCGTCCCCTAGACCCTACGTCCTATGATCGTCCCCTAGACCCTACGCCCTATGATCGTCCCCTAGACCCTACGCCCTATGATCGTCCCCTAGACCCTACGCCCTATGATCGTCCCCTAGACCCTACGCCCTATGATCGTCCCCTAGACCCTACGCCCTATGATCGTCCCCTAGACCCTACGTCCTATGATCGTCCCCTAGACCCTACTCTCTATGATCGTCCCCTAGACCCTACTCTCTATGATCGTCCCCTAGACCCTACGCCCTATGATCGTCCCCTAGACCCTACGTCCTATGATCGTCCCCTAGACCCTACTCTCTATGATCGTCCCCTAGACCCTACGTCCTATGATCGTCCCCTAGACCCTACGTCCTATGATCGTCCCCTAGACCCTACTCTCTATGATCGTCCCCTAGACCCTACGTCCTATGATCGTCCCCTAGACCCTACGTCCTATGATCGTCCCCTAGACCCTACGTCCTATGATCGTCCCCTAGACCCTACTCCCTATGATCGTCCCCTAGACCCTACGTCCTATGATCGTCCCCTAGACCCTACGTCCTATGATCGTCCCCTAGACCCTACTCTCTATGATTGTCCCCTAGACCCTACGTCCTCGTCCCCTAGACCCTACGTCCTATGATCGTCCCCTAGACCCTACGCCCTATGATCGTCCCCTAGACCCTACGCCCTATGATCATCCCCTAGACCCTACGCCCTATGATCGTCCCCTAGACCCTACGCCCTATGATCGTCCCCTAGACCCTACGCCCTATGCGTCCTATGCAGCTCTGAGATGATTTCACAGCAATATGTGACTGACCGGCTCAATTCGGTCTTATGTAGCAAAATTTAAATATATATTTTTTTTTTTACATTGGATTAAAGTAGAGACTCAGAGCTAGAAAATGGTATATTATACACTACAGTTGAGGAACAATGGGAAAGTTATTTTGCTTTGAAAGTTGATAAACTTGTAAACTCACTTTCGAGAAAATGGCCTTTGAATGTTTTGATACTACTACTGGAGAGCCCAGTTAGCTTGGGTGCTTGACTGCAGTTGCTAGCTACTTCCTGACACAAAATAACAACTCACTGAACATTACTCGCCTTAGCAGAGCTGGTTAGGCTGTAATGTTATCCAGAGTGTTGGTGACTGCAACTGTGCTGTCAGATTGTCGGTTCGTAAATTCAGAGTGTTTCGCTCTCGGAGCGTTCAGAGCGCAGATTTCACGCTCTGGCCGAGGACTAGGGTTGATCTGAACATTCTGACCTTACAACTGCAGTCAAGCACCCAAGCTAGTGTAATATCTGAAAATGGAGCTAGCTAGCTAGAGTATCTTACCCGTATACATCATGAATGGACGCGTCTCCTATCGGATGCCATGGTTGCCCTTAGTTTGAAGATGTAATCCGGAGGCAGGTGTTTTCGCCATCTCTTTAGCTATCGTACTCGAATTCCACTGATTTCAAAACTCGGTCCTCCAGAAAGTGGAGAGCATACACATAACGTTAGCTAGTGAGCCATCCAGCTAACGTTAGCTAGCTAACAGTACATTTTATCTTGACTTTAGACTTATGCAGTTTTACTAAGCGATACATACAAATAAAAATAAACCACATTAGACAGGATTACCTACACATACTGACCAGCTCAAATAGACAGAAGTGTGCTACATGGCAGACCAATCCAAACTCAACTCATTATCTCAGCCAATCATGGCTAGCGGGAAGGTTGCTGACTAAACCAACTAGGCTCGTAATTTAACAATGTTCTTCGTATTTACCCAATGACACACACGTTTGTTATT
>NW_024060009.1:72013-84513 GCF_016432855.1 Salvelinus namaycush
CAGACAGAACCCTAACCCCAGACAGAACCCTAACCCCAGACAGAACCCTAACCCCAGACAGAACCCCAACCCCAGACAGAACCCCAACCCTAACCCCAGACAGAACCCTAACCCCAGACAGAACCCTAACCCCAGACAGAACCCCAACCCCAGACAGAACCCCAACCCTAACCCAAGACAGAACCCTAACCCCAGACAGAACCCTAACCCCAGACAGAGAGACAGAACCCTAACCCCAGACAGAACCCTAACCCCAGACAGAACCCTAACCCCAGACAGAACCCTAACCCCAGACAGAACCCCAACCCCAGACAGAACCCTAACCCCAGACAGAGCCCTAACCCCAGACAGAACCCCAACCCCAGACAGAACCCTAACCCCAGACAGAACCCTAACCCAGACAGAACCCTAACCCCAGACAGAACCCTAACCCCAGACAGAACCCTAAACCCAGACAGAACCATAACCCCAGACAGAACCCTAACCCCAGACAGAACCCTAACCCCAGACAGAACCCCAACCCCAGACAGAACCCCAACCCCAGACAGAACCCCAACCCCAACCCCAGACAGAACCCCAACCCCAGACAGAACCCTAACCCCAGACAGAACCCTAACCCCAGACAGAACCCCAACCCCAGACAGAACCCTAACCCCAGACAGAACCCTAACCCCAGACAGAACCCCAACCCCAACCCCAGACAGAACCCCAATCCCAGACAGAACCCCAACCCCACCCCAGACAGAACCCCAACCCCAGACAGAACCCTAACCCCAGACAGAACCCCAACCCCAGACAGAACCCCAACCCCAGACAGAACCCCAACCCTAACCCCAGACAGAACCCCAACCCTAACCCCAGACAGAACCCCAACCCCAGACAGAACCATAACCCCAGACAGAACCCTAACCCCAGACAGAACCCTAACCCCAGACAGAACCCTAACCCAGACAGAACCCCAACCCCAGACAGAACCCTAACCCCAGACAGAACCCCAACCCCAGACAGAACCCCAACCCTAACCCTAACCCCAAACCCAACCCCAACCCCAACCCAACCCCACCCCAGACAGAACCCTAACCCCAGTCAGAACCCCAACCCTAACCCCAGACAGAACCCCAACCCCAGACAGAACCCTAACCCCAGACAGAACCCTAACCCCAGACAGAACCCTAACCCCAGACAGAACCCCAACCCCAGACAGAACCCTAACCCCATACAGAACCCTAACCCCAGACAGAACCCTAACTCCAGACAGAACCCTAACCCCAGACAGAACCCCAACCCCAGACAGAACCCCAACCCCAACCCCAGACAGAACCCCAACCCTAACCCCAGACAGAACCCTAACCCCAGACAGAACCCTAACCCCAGACAGAACCCTAACCCCAGACAGAACCCCAACCCCAGACAGAACCCCAACCCTAACCCCAGACAGAACCCTAACCCCAGACAGAACCCTAACCCCAGACAGAACCCCAACCCCAGACAGAACCCCAACCCTAACCCAAGACAGAACCCTAACCCCAGACAGAACCCTAACCCCAGACAGAGAGACAGAACCCTAACCCCAGACAGAACCCTAACCCCAGACAGAACCCTAACCCCAGACAGAACCCTAACCCCAGACAGAACCCCAACCCCAGACAGAACCCTAACCCCAGACAGAGCCCTAACCCCAGACAGAACCCCAACCCCAGACAGAACCCTAACCCCAGACAGAACCCTAACCCAGACAGAACCCTAACCCCAGACAGAACCCTAACCCCAGACAGAACCCTAAACCCAGACAGAACCATAACCCCAGACAGAACCCTAACCCCAGACAGAACCCTAACCCCAGACAGAACCCCAACCCCAGACAGAACCCCAACCCCAACCCCAGACAGAACCCCAACCCCAGACAGAACCCTAACCCCAGACAGAACCCTAACCCCAGACAGAACCCCAACCCCAGACAGAACCCTAACCCCAGACAGAACCCTAACCCCAGACAGAACCCCAACCCCAACCCCAGACAGAACCCCAATCCCAGACAGAACCCCAACCCCACCCCAGACAGAACCCCAACCCCAGACAGAACCCTAACCCCAGACAGAACCCCAACCCCAGACAGAACCCCAACCCCAGACAGAACCCCAACCCTAACCCCAGACAGAACCCCAACCCTAACCCCAGACAGAACCCCAACCCCAGACAGAACCATAACCCCAGACAGAACCCTAACCCCAGACAGAACCCTAACCCCAGACAGAACCCTAACCCAGACAGAACCCCAACCCCAGACAGAACCCTAACCCCAGACAGAACCCCAACCCCAAACCGAACCCCAACCCTAACCCTAACCCCAAACCCAACCCCAACCCCAACCCAACCCCACCCCAGACAGAACCCTAACCCCAGTCAGAACCCCAACCCTAACCCCAGACAGAACCCCAACCCCAGACAGAACCCTAACCCCAGACAGAACCCTAACCCCAGACAGAACCCTAACCCCAGACAGAACCCTAACCCCAGACAGAACCCCAACCCCAGACAGAACCCCAACCCCAGACAGAACCCCAACCCCAGACAGAACCCCAACCCCGACCCCAGACAGAACCCCAACCCCAGACAGAACCCCAACCCCAGACAGAACCCCAACCCCAGACAGAACCCTAACCCCAGACAGAACCCTAACCCCAGACAGAACCCCAACCCCAGACAGAACCCCAACCCCAGACAGAACCCCAACCCCAACCCCAGACAGAACCCCAACCCCAGACAGAACCCTAACCCCAGACAGAACCCCAACCCCAGACAGAACCCTAACCCCAGACAGAACCCCAACCCCAACCCCAGACAGAACCCCAACCCCAGACAGAACCCCAACCCCAACCCCAGACAGAACCCCAACCCCAGACAGAGAGACAGAACCCAAACGCTAGACAGACAGAGACAGAGAGACATACGGGGGGGGGGGGGGGGGGGAATGGAGAGCGATAGAAAGAGAGGGGTGGAGAGAGAGAAAGACAGGGAGAGAAAGGTGGGTTGAAGTGTGAAACAGAGAGAAAGAAAGAGAGAGAGAGAGATAGAGAGAGAGAGAGAGAGAGAGAGAGAGAGAGAAGGAGAGGGAGAAGGAGAGGGTGGGTAGAGAAATAAAGAATGGCACCAAAACAAAACACAGGTGCAAATCCTAGCACACAAACTCACTCACTGGCTCTCTCTGTCAACAGAAAATGTAAACGGTACTAGTTTCCAATGCTCCTGTGTTGTCCAGTGGTTAGTACAGATACCAATGCTCCTGTGTTGTCCAGTGGTTAGAACAGATACCAATGCTCCTGTGTTGTCCAGTGGTTAGTACAGATACCAATGCTCCTGTGTTGTCCAGTGGTTAGTACAGATACCAATGCTCCTGTGTTGTCCAGTGGTTAGTACAGATACCAATGTTCCTGTGTTGTCCAGTGGTTAGTACAGATACCAATGCTCCTGTGTTGTCCAGTGGTTAGTACAGATACCAATGCTCCTGTGTTGTCCAGTGGTTAGTACAGATACCAATGTTCCTGTGTTGTCCAGTGGTTAGAACAGATACCAATGCTCCTGTGTTGTCCAGTGGTTAGTACAGATACCAATGCTCCTGTGTTGTCCAGTGGTTAGAACAGATACCAATGCTCCTGTGTTGTCCAGTGGTTAGTACAGATACCAATGCTCCTGTGTTGTCCAGTGGTTAGTACAGATACCAATGCTCCTGTGTTGTCCAGTGGTTAGTACAGTTACCAATGCTCCTGTGTTGTCCAGTGGTTAGTACAGATACCAATGCTCCTGTGTTGTCCAGTGGTTAGTACAGATACCAATGCTCCTGTGTTGTCCAGTGGTTAGTACAGATACCAATGCTCCTGTTAGAACAGCAGTTAGTACTATTGGTAGGGCCAGTGGCTGCAGTTAGTACTATTGGTAGGGCCAGTGGCTGCAGTTAGTACTATTGGTAGGGCCAGTGGCTGCAGGTAGTACTATTGGTAGGGCCAGTGGCTGCAGGTAGTACTATTGGTAGGGCCAGTGGCTGCAGTTAGTACTATTGGTAGGGCCAGTGACTGCAGTTAGTACTATTGGTAGGCCAGTGGCTGCAGTTAGTACTATTGGTAGGCCAGTGGCTGCAGGTAGTACAGCAGCTAGTACAGTTGAGATGTTTTGTCTGTTTGGCCAACCCACACTACCCTAACCCTAACCCACACTACCCCATAATGTCAACGTGGAATTATGTTTTTTGAAATATTTACAAATTATTAAAACATGAAAAGCAGAAGTGAGTCAATAAGTATTCAACCCCTTTGTTATGACCTAAAAACGTTCAGGAGTCAAAATGTGCTTAACAATTCACATAATAAGTTGCATGGACTCACTCAGTGTGCAATAATAGTGTTTAACATGATTATTAAATGACTATCTCATCTCTGTACACATACAATTATCTGTAAGGTCCCTCAGTCCAGCAGTGAAATTCAAACACAGATTCAACTACAAAGACCAGTGAGATTTTCCAATGCCTTGCAAAGAAGGGCACCTTTTGGTAGCTGGGTCAAATATCAAAGCAGCCATTGAATATTCCTTTGAGCATGGTGAAGTTATTAATGACACTTTGGATGGTGTATCAATACACCCAGTCACTACAAAGATACAGGCGTCCTTCCAAACAGTTGCCAGAGAGGAAGGAAACCACTCAGGGATTTCACCATGATGCCATTTTATGACTTTAAAACCGTTACAGAGTTTAATGATAGGAGACAACTGAGGATTTATCAACAACATTGTAGTTACTCCACAATACTAACCTACATGACAGAGTGAAAAGAAGGAAGCCTGTACAGAATATAAATATTCCAAAATATGCATCCTGTTTGCAACAAGGCACTAAAGTAATGCTGCAAAAAATGTGGCAAAGCGATTCACTTTTTTGTCCTGAATACCAAGTGCTTTGTTTGGGGCAAATCCAATACAACACATTACTGAGTAACACTCTCTATATTTTCAATCATAGTGGTGGCTGCATCATGTTATGGGTATGCTTGTAATCGTTAAGGACTGGGGAGTTTTTCAGGATAAAAAAGAAACGGAATGGAGCTAAACACAGGCAAAATCCTCGAGGAAAACCTGATTCACTGCTTTACACCAGACACTGGGAGATGAATTCACATTTCAGCAGGACAATAACCTACAACGTCAACAGTGAAGAGGCAACTCCGGGATGCTGGCCTTCTAGGCAGAGTTCCTCTGTCCAGTGACTGTGTTCTTTTGCCATCTTAATCTTTTCTTTTTATTGGCCAGTCTGAGATATGGCTTTTTCTTTGCAGCTCTGCCTATAAGGCCAACATCCCGGAGTCGCCTCTTCACTGTTGACGTTGAGACTGGTGTTTTGCGGGTACTATTTAATGAAGCTGCCAGTTGAGGACTTGTGAGGCGTCTGTTTCTCAAACTAGACACTCTAATGTACTTGTCCTCTTGCTCAGTTGTGCTTCGGGGCCTCCCACTCCTCTTTATATTCTGGTTAGAGACAGTTTGCGGTGTTCTATGAAGGGAGTAGTACACAGCGTTGTACGAGATCTTCAGTTTCTTGGAAATTTCTCGCATGGAATAGCCTTCATTTCTCAGAACAAGAATAGACTGACGAGTTTCAGAAGAAAGGTCTTTGTTTCTGGCCATTTTGAGCCTGTAATCGAATCCACAAATGCTGATGCGCCAGATACTCAACTAGTATAAAGAAGGACAGTTTTATTGCTTTTTTAATCAGAACATCAGTTTTCAGCTGTGCTAACATAATTGCAAAAGGGTTTTCTAATGATCAATTAGCCTTTTAAAATGATAAACTTGGATTAGATAACACAACGTGCCATTGGAACACAGGAGTGATGGTTGATGATAATGGTCCTCTGTACGCCTATGTAGATATTCCATAAAAAATCAGCCGTTTCCAGCTACAATAGTCATTTACAACATTAACAATGTCTACACTGTGTTTCTGATCAATTTTATGTTATTTTAATGGACAAAAAATGTGCTTTTCTTTAAAAAAACAAGGACATTTCTAAGTGACCCCAAACTTTTGAACGGTAGTGTACGTGCGAGAAATGAAAAAGGCAACACAAACACAAACAATTAAGAGTTGAACATTTGACTGTTTCCCTTTGTGTGCTTCAAGTCTCTGGAAGGTCGCGTCTGATAAACTAAAGTACAAAGTCCACATGACCTCTGTGAAAATAAAGTCTTTAAACAAGTTGACCCTGAGGATAATGAGACAGAGAGTGTCATTTAAATAAAATCCACAAAAAGATGAAGAACCATAGGTTAATGTGTAACTACCCAATGAGGTCGGGCTACCTGATTTTTTTCAGGCTCCACTTTTAACAATGGTTCCATTGGCTCCAGTGGCAGGTTAGATACATTACATGTTAGAATAACTACATTGCCAGGTTAGGATAATAAACATAGCAGGCTAGGTGAATTAGTGTGCAAGGTTTGGTAACTTCACATGAAAGGTTACGAGAATTAGGTTAAGGTTAGGACAAGGGTAAGGGTAAGGTTTAGCTACAATGCACCCTGACCAAATCAGGTAGCCTGTGTCCATTTCAGATTCACAAGTTGACAATTTGAATATAGATATTTGGACAGGATTCCCAAAATAGATACAGGCCTGTCCAACCTCTCATCTTCTCCCTATCCTGTCTCCTCTTCTCCCTTTCCTGTCTCCTCTTCACTGTCCAACCTCTTCTCCCTATCCTGTCTCCTCTTCTCTGTCCAATCTCTTCTCCCTATCCTGTCTCCTCTTCACTGTCCAATCTCTTCTCCCTATCCTGTCTCCTCTTCACTGTCCAACCTCTTCTCCCTATCCTGTCTCCTCTTCTCCCTTTCCTGTCTCCTCTTCTCTGTCCAATCTCTTCTCCCTATCCTGTCTCCTCTTCTCTGTCCAACCTCTTCTCCCTATCCTGTCTCCTCTTCACTACCTCTTCTCCCTTTCCTGTCTCCTCTTCACTGTCCAACCTCTCCTCCATTTCCTGTCTCCTCTTCACTGTCCAACCTCTTCTCCCTATCCTGTCTCCTCTTCACTACATCTTCTCCCTTTCCTGTCTCCTCTTCACTGTCCAACCTCTCCTCCATTTCCTGTCTCCTCTTCACTGTCCAACCTCTCCTCCATTTCCTGTCTCCTCTTCTCTGTCCAACCTCTCCTCCCTATCCTGTCTCCTCTTCACTACCTCTTCTCTCTTTCCTGTCTCCTCTTCTCCCTTTCCTGTCTCCTCTTCACTCTCCAACCTCTTCTCCCTATCCTGTCTCCTCTTCACTACCTCTTCTCTCTTTCCTGTCTCCTCTTCTCCCTTTCCTGTCTCCTTTTCACTGTCCAACCTCTTCTCCCTATCCTGTCTCCTTTTCACTACCTCTTCTCTCTTTCCTGTCTCCTCTTCTCCCTTTCCTGTCTCCTCTTCACTGTCCAACCTCTTCTCCCTATCCTGTCTCCTCTTCACTACCTCTTCTCCCTATCTGGTCTACTCTTCACTGTCCAACCTCTTCTCCCTATCTGGTCTCCTCTTCACTGTCCAACCTCTTCTCCCTATCCTGTCTCCTCTTCACTACCTCTTCTCCCTATCCTGTCTCCTCTTCACTGTCCAACCTCTTCTCCCTATCCTGTCTCCTCTTCACTGTCCAACCACTTCTCCCTATCCTGTCTCCTCTTCACTACCTCTTCTCTCTTTCCTGTCTCCTCTTCTCCCTTTCCTGTCTCCTCTTCACTGTCCAACCTCTTCTCCCTATCCTGTCTCCTCTTCACTACCTCTTCTCTCTTTCCTGTCTCCTCTTCTCCCTTTCCTGTCTCCTCTTCACTGTCCAACCTCTTCTCCCTATCCTGTCTCCTCTTCACTACCTCTTCTCCCTTTCCTGTCTCCTCTTCACTGCCTCTTCTCTCTTTCCTGTCTCCTCTTCTCCCTATCTGGTCTCCTCTTCACTGTCCAACCTCTTCTCCCTATCTGGTCTCCTCTTCACTGTCCTATCTCCATAAATGTGTAAACCCCCCAAAATATAAAATATATTTTAAAAAACAACACTCCCAGTCAGTTGACTAGACTTTCTCAGAGGAAGTTGTGACATCACACCACCCTATGTACAGTATCTATTAGTATCCCCATAGTGCCCCCGGTAGCCGTCGTAGTGTCCCCGGTTCCCATAGCGCACTGCGGCCCCAACAGCCACGCCTGTGTCCCTGGTTCCCATAGCGCACTGCGGCCCCAACAGCCACGCCTGTGTCCCTGGTTCCCATAGCGCACTGCGGCCCCAACAGCCACGCCTGTGTCCCTGGAGAACGAGGTTCTGTTGCTCGGGTTCAATCCTACTCGGCGCCACGACAACAAGGTCTGACGACTGCTTCATTCTTTGTTGAGGTGAAAGGTCAAGTTCCTCTTAACGGTGACCACATCTGCTCGTGTAGTGGCACCAAGATGAGAAGAACTCTATTTAGTTAGAGGAGGTCTGGGAGATACCATCTTGGTTGGCTGCTATACGCTACGAAAAGATGGCTGATAAACTATCCCTATAAGTGACCCCCCCCCCCCCATCTCTTTTCAGTCTCAAGTTCCAAACTTTGAAATTGTGTCCTTGACATGGGAAATTGGGTTTGACATCGTACAGACTCAGAGCTTCAAAATGGTATATCATACACTGCAATTGGAGGAACAATGGCGAAAGTAATTATGTTTTGAAAGTTTATAAACTTGTAACCACACATTTGAGAAATGGCCCTTGAAAAGTTTTGGTTAAGTTTTTACACTTTTTGTTCACACCAGATGAAGCCTTATCCCCAATCATCTCTTTAAGGATTCACATTATATACTGTCCCTTTATAGTGTACTACACCATGGACCCTGCTCAAACCAAGAACCCTACGATGTGGTGAATTTTCAGTGGCTTGTGAAAGTATTCACCCCCCTTGGCATTTTCCCTATTTTGTGGCCTGACAACCTGGAATTAAAATATATTTTTTTTTGGGGGGGGGGGGGGGATGGTTTGTATAATTTGATTTACACAACATGCCTACCACTTTGAAGATGTAAAATATTTTTTATTATGAAAGAAACAAGAAATAAGACAAAAAAAAATGAAAACTTGAGCGTGCATATCTATTCATACTGGAAAAAGTCATGTCAATACTTTATAGAGCCACCTTTTGCAGCAACTGCAAGTCTCTTGGGGTATGTCTCTATAAGCTTGGCACATCTAGCCACTGGGATTTTTGCCCATTCTTCAAGGCAAAACTGCTCCAACTCCTTCAAGTTGGATGGGTTCTGTTGGTGTACAGCGATATTTAAGTCATACCACAGATTCTCAATTGGATTGAGGTCTGGGCTTTTTTCTCCACTTCCTGTCTGAATGACGTGCCCAAAGTAAACTGCCTGTTGCTCAGACCCTGAAGCCAGGACATGCATATAATTGGTACCATTGGAAAGAAAACACTTTGAAGTTTGTAGAAATGTTAAAATAATGTAGGAGAATATAACACAATAGATATGGTAGGAGACAATCCAAAGAAAAATCTACCTGAAATCTTTTTTTTTTTGAGAGCCCATGCTCTTACAATGGAACGTATAGGGAAATAATTAAATCTAGCTCCCAGTATGCAATTCCTATGGCTTCCATATGTCGCAGGAGTCTTTGTTCAAGGTTTCAGGCTTGTTTCTTCCAAAACGAGTAAGAATAATGAGTTTTACTTTATCAGACTTGGAAATTCGTGTATGAATGCACAATGAGGTGGACACGCACCTGCTAATATCGTTTTCCTATTGAACATACTTCTTCCGTATGAAATATTATACACTGCTCAAAAAGATAAAGGGAACACTTAAACAACACAATGTAACTCCAAGTCAATCACACTTCTGTGAAATCAAACTGTCCACTTAGGAAGCAACACTGATTGACAATACATTTCACATGCTGTTGTGCAAATGGAATAGACAACAGGTGGAAATTATAGGCAATTAGCAAGACACCCCCAATAAAGGAGTGGTTCTGCAGGTGGTGACCACAGACCACTTCTCAGTTCCTATGCTTCCTGGCTGATGTTTTGGTCACTTTTGAATGCTGGCTGTGCTTTCGCTCTAGTGGTAGCATGAGACGGAGTCTACAACCCACACAAGTGGCTCAGGTAGTGCAGCTCATCCAGGATGGCACATCAATGCGAGCTGTGGCAAGAAGGTTTGCTGTGTCTGTCAGCGTAGTGTCCAGAGCATGGAGGCGCTACCAGGAGACAGGCCAGTACATCAGGAGACGTGGCAGAGGCCGTAGGAGGGCAACAACCCAGCAGCAGGACCGCTACCTCCGCCTTTGTGCAAGGAGGAGCACTGCCAGAGCCCTGCAAAATGACCTCCAGCAGGCCACAAATGTGCATGTGTCTGCTCAAACGGTCAGAAACAGACTCCATGAGGGTGGTATGAGGACCCGACGTCCACAGGTGGGGGTTGTGCTTACAGCCCAACACCGTGCAGGACGTTTGGCATTTGCCAGAGAACACCAAGATTGGCAAATTCGCCACTTGCGCCCTGTGCTCTTCACAGATGAAAGCAGGTTCACACTGAGCACATGAGCACATGTGACAGACGTGACAGAGTCTGGAGACGCCGTGGAGAACGTTCTGCTGCCTGCAACATCCTCCAGCATGACCGGTTTGGCGGTGGGTCAGTCATGGTGTGGGGTGGCATTTCTTTGAGGGGCCGCACAGCCCTCCATGTGCTCGCCAGAGGTAGCCTGACTACCATTAGGTACCGAGATGAGATCCTCAGACCCCTTGTGAGACCATATGTTGGTGCGGTTGGTCCTGGGTTCCTCCTAATGCAAGACAATGCTAGACGTCATGTGGCTGGAGTGTGTCAGCAGTTCCTGCAAGAGGAAGGCATTGATGCTATGGACTGGCCCGCCCGTTCCCCAGACCTGAATCCAATTGAGCACATCTGGGACATCATGTCTCGCTCCATCCACCAACGCCACGTTGCACCACAGACTGTCCAGGAGTTGGCGGATGCTTTAGTCCAGGTCTGGGAGGAGATCCCTCAGGAGACCATACGCCACCTCATCAGGAGCATGCCCAGGCGTTGTACGGAGGTCATACAGGCACGTGGAGGCCACACACACTACTGAGCCTCATTTTTACTTGTTTTAAGGACATTACATCAAAGTTGGATCAGCCTGTAGTGTGGTTTTCCACTTTAATTTTGAGTGTGACTCCAAATCCAGACCTCCATGGGTTGATAAATTTGATTTCCATTGATACTTTTTGTGTGATTTTGTTGTCAGCACATTCAACTATGTAAAGAAAAAAGTATTTAATAAGAATATTTCATTCATTCAGATCTAGGATGTGTTATTTTAGTGTTCCCTTTACTTTTTTGAGCAGTGTAGTTTAATTACATTTTAGGGTATCTGAGGATTAGATATAAACGTATTTTGACTTGTTGAAACAAAGTGGGGTAGATTTTCATATTCCTATCTTGGCATGTTGAACGAGTAGTTTACTCAAATCGATGGTACCAACTAAAAATACTTTTTAGGATATAAAGAAGGATTTTGTCTAACAAAATTACACTACATGTTGTAGCTGGGACTATGGATGACAATTCAGAGGAAGATTTTCAAAATGTAAGTGAATATTTAATGGCTATTTGTGAATTTATGAAACCTGTGCCGGTGGAAAAATATTTTGATGTGGGGCGCAATCCTCAAACAATTGCATGGGATGTTTTCACTGTAAAGCCTACTGTAAATCGGACAGTGCAGTTAGATTAACAAGAATTTAAGCTTTCAACTGATATAAGACACTTGTATGTACCTACATGTTTAATATCCATAATTTTTATGATTATTTATTTGAATTGCGCGACCTCCAGGTTCACCGGAAGTTGTTCTGCTAGCGGGACCCTAGCCTTAAGAAGCCCACTCGAGTGTTGCTTTAGCAGTATGCTTAGGGTAATTGTCCTGCTGGAAGGTGAACCTCCGTCCCAGTCTCAAATCTCTGGAAGACAAACAGGTTTCCCTCCAGAATTTCCCTGTATTTAGCGCCACACATCACATCACATCATGCCGATGGAAAACATCCCCACAGCATGATGCTGCCACCACCATGATTCACTGTGGGGATGGTGTTCTCGGGTGATGAGAGGTGTTGGGTTTGCGCCAGACATAGCGTTTTCCTTGATTGCCAAAAAGCTCAATTTTAGTCTCATCTGACCAGAGTACCAATTTCTGGCCTCTCTCATGTAAAGCCCAGCTCTGTGTAGTGTACGGCTTAAAGTGGTCCTATGGACAGATACTCCAATCTCCGCTGTGGAGCTTTGCAGCTCCTTCAGGGTTATCTTTGATCTCTTTGTTGCCTCTCTGATTAATACCCTCCTTGCCTGGCTGTGAGTTTTGGTGGGCGGCCCTCTCTTGGCAGGTTTCTTGTGGTGCCATATTCTTTCCATTTTTTAATAATGGATTTAACGGTGCTCCTTGGG
>NW_024060009.1:87013-89513 GCF_016432855.1 Salvelinus namaycush
AGCAGCTACTCTTCCTGGTGTTCCACACAAAACACGAAACATAATACAGAATGATAAAATACAGAACATCAATAGACAAGAACAGCTCAAACACGAAACAACATAAACATTTTTTAAAGGCACACGTAGCCTACATACCAATAAATACACAAACTATCCAGGTCAAATAGGGGAGAGGCGTTGTGCCGTGAGGTGTTGCTTTATCTGTTTATTGAAACCAGGTTTGCTGTTTATCTGAGCAATATGAGATGGAAGGAAGTTCCATGCAATAAAGGCTCTATATAATACAGTACGCTTTCTTGAATTTGTTCTGGATTTGGGGACTGTGAAAAGACCCCTGGTGGCATGTCTGGTGGGTTAAGTGTGTGTGACAGAGCTGTGTGTAAATTGACTATGCAAACAATTTGGGATTTTCAACATATTAATGTTTCTTATAAAAAGAAGAATTGATGTAGTCAGTCTCTCCTCAACTCTTAGTCAAGAGAGACTGACAGCATAGTATTAATATTAGCCCTCTGATTACAATGAAGAGCAAGACGTGCCGCTCTGTTCTGGGCCAGCTGCAGCTTAACTAGGTCTTTCCTTGCAGGACTGGACCACACGACTGGACAATAATCAAGATTAAACAAAACTAGAGCCTGCAGAACTTCCTTTTTGGAGTGTGGTGCCAAAAAAGCAGAGCATCTCTTTATTTCAATACAACACCTAGGAGGCTCATGGTTCTCACCCCCTTCCATCGACTTACACAGTAATTATGACAACTTCCGAAGGACGTCCTCCAGCCTATCAGAGCTCTTGAAGTATGAACTGACATCTTTTCCACCCAATCAAAGGATCAGAGAATGAATCTAGTACTGAAAGCATTAGCTACAGCTAGCTAGCACTGCAGTGCATAAAATGTGGTGAGTAGTTGACTCAAAGAGAGATAAAGACAATAGTTGAACAGTTTTTAACAAATGTATTTCTTCAAAAATTTAGGAGAAGCGAGAGAGAGTGAGAGAGCTAGTTATATTTTATTGTAGAGAGAGAATGGGAGATACGTACAGTTGAAGTCGGAAGTTTAAATAGAAGTTTACAAACACTTAGGTTGGAGTCATTAAAACTCGTTTTTCAACAACTCCACAAATTTCTTGTTAACAAACTACAGTTTTGGCAAGTCGGTTAGGACATCTACTTTGTTTATGACACAAGTAATTTCTCCAACAATTGTTTACAGACAGATTCTTTAACTTATAATTCACTGTATCACAATTCCAGTGGGTCAGAAGTTTACATACACTAAGTTGACTGTGCCATTTAACAGCTTGGAAAATTCCAGAAAATTATGTCATGGCTTTATAAGCTTCTGCTTGGCTAATTGACATCATTTGAGTCAGTTGGAGGTGTACCTGTGGATGTATTTCAAGGCCTACCTTCAAACTCAGTGGCTCTTTGCTTGACATCGTGGTAAAATCAAAAGAAATCAGCCAAGACCTCAGAAAATAAATTGTAGACCTCCACAAGTCTGGTTCATCCTTGGGAGCAATTTCAAAACGTCTGAAGGTACCACGTTCATCTGTACAAACAATAGTACACAAGTATAAACACCATGGGACCACGCAGCCGCCATACCGCTCAGGAAGGAAACGTGTTCTGTCTCCTAGAGATGAACCTACTTTGGTGCAAAAAGTGCATTTCAATCACAGAACAACAGCGAAGGACCTTGTGAAGATGCTGGAGGAAACAGGTACAAAAATATCTATATCCACAGTAAAACGAGTCCTATATCGACATAACCTGAAAGGCCGCCCAGCAGGGAAGAAGCCACTGCTCCAAAACCGCCATTAAAAAAGCCAGACTACGGTTTGCAACTGCACATGGGGACAAAGATTGTACTTTTTGGAGAAATCTCCTCTGGTCTGATGAAACAAAAATCGAACTGTTTGGCCATAATGACCATCGTTATGTTTGGAGGAAAAAGGGGGAGGCTTGCAAGCCGATGAACATCATCCCAACCGTGAAGCACGGGGGTGGCAGCATCATGTTGTGGGGGTGCTTTGATGCAGGAGGAACTGGCGCACTTCACAAAATAGATGGTGTCATGAGGATGGACAATTATGTGGATACATTGAAGCAACATCTCAAGACATCAGTCAGGAAGTTGAAGCTTGGTTGCAAATGGGTCTTCCAAATGGACAATGACCCCAAGTATACTTCCAAAGTTGTGGCAAAATGGCTTAAGGACAACAAAGTCAAGTTATTGGAGTGGCCATCACAAAGCCCTGACCTCAATCCTATAGAAAATGTGTGGGCAGAACTGAAAAAGCGTGTGCGAGCAAGGAGGCCTACAAACCTGACTCAGTTACACCAGCTCTGTCAGGAGGAATGGGCCAAAATTCACCCAACTTATTGTGGGAAGGTTGTGGAAGGCTACCCGAAACGTTTGAGCCAAGTTAAACAATTTAAAGGCAATGCTACCAAATACTAATTGAGTGTATGTAAACTTCTGACCCACTGGGAA
>NW_024060009.1:92013-130203 GCF_016432855.1 Salvelinus namaycush
TTAGTGAGTCCACCAGATCAGAGGCAGTAGGGACGACCAGGGATGTTCTCTGTTTAGTGAGTCCTCCAGATCAGAGGCAGTAGGGATGACCAGGGATGTTCTCTGTTTAGTGAGTCCTCCAGATCAGAGGCAGTAGGGATGACCAGGGATGTTCTCTGTTTAGTGAGTCCTCCAGATCAGAGGCAGTAGGGATGACCAGGGAGGTTCTCTTTAAGTGTGTGAATTTGACCATTTTCCTGTCCTCTTAATCATTGAAAATGTAACGAGTACTTTTGGGTGTCAGGGAAAATGTATGGAGTAAAAAGTACATTATCTCCTTTAGGAATGTAGTGAAGTAAAAGTAAAAGTAATCAAAAATATGAAAAGTAAAGTACAGATACCCCAAAAAACTACTTAAGTAGTACTTTAAAGTATTTTTACTTAAGTACTTTACACCACTGGTTAGGAGTTAAGGGTTAAGGTTTGGAGTTATGATTAAGGTTAAGGTTAAGGTTAAAGATACTAAAATGCTCAAAAAGTCAGTGACGAGATTGGAATCTTTGGGTCACTAGACGTCCACTTTATACATCCACCGGATTTTAGTTAACTACGTTACATCTAGTCTATGAGACCAGGCTGTAGTTTCGATACAGTACAGTATTGTATAGTACAGTACCGTATAGTATAGTACTATATAGTACAGTACAGTATAGTACAGTTCAGCACAGTACAGTATAGTACAGTACAGTATAGTACAATATAGTATAGCATAGCGCAGTATAGTACAGTACAATACAGTACAGTATAGTACAATATAGTATAGCATAGCGCAGTATGGTACAGTACAGTACAGTATAGTACAGTACAGTACAGTATAATACAGTACAGTATAGTACAGTATAGCACAGTACGGTACAGTATAGTATAGTACAGCACAGTATAGTATAGTATAGCACAGTATAGTACAGTATAGCACAGTACAGTATAGTACAATATAGTATAATACAGTACAGTATAGTACAGTATAGCACAGTACAGTACAGTATAGTATAGTACAGCACAGTATAGTATAGTATAGCACAGTACAGTATAGTACAATATAGTATAGCATAGCGCAGTATAGTACAGTACAGTACATTATAGTATAGTACAGCACAGTATAGTATAGTACAGTACAGTACAGTATAGTGTAGTATGGCATAGTATAGTATAGTGCAGTATAGCGCAGTACAGTACAGTATAGTATAGTATAGCACAGTACAGTACAGTATAGTATAGTATAGCACAGTACAGTACAGTATAGTATAGTATAGTATAGCACAGTACAGTGTAGTACATTATAGCGCAGTACAGTACAGTATAGTACAGTGCAGTACAGTACAGTACAGTATAGCGCAGTACAGTACAGTATAGTATAGTAAGGTATACCACAGTACAGTACAGTGTAGTACAGTACAGTACAGTACAGTGTAGTACAGTATAGCGCAGTACAGTATAGTATAGCACAGTACAGTACAGTGCAGTATAGTACAGTACAGTATAGTATAGTACAGTTAAGTACAGTACAGTACAGTACAGCACAGTACAGTATAGTATAGTATAGTATAGTGCAGTATAGTACAGTATAGTATAGCATAGCGCAGTATAGTACAGCACAGTATAGTATAGTACAGTACAGTATAGTACAGTACAGCACAGTACAGTATAGTACAGTATAGTACAGTATAGCGCAGTACAGTATAGTACAGTATAGTATAGTACAGTACAGTATAGTACAGTACAGCACAGTACAGTATAGTACAGTATAGTACAGTATAGCGCAGTACAGTATAGTATAGTACAGTACAGTATAGCACAGTACAGTACAGTGCAGTATAGTACAGTACAGTATAGTATAGTACAGTTAAGTACAGTATAGTATAGTATAGTACGGTACAGCACAGTACAGTATAGTATAGTATAGTACGGTACATCACAGTACAGTATAGTATAGTATAGTATAGTACAGTGCAGTATAGCGTAGCGTAGTACAGTACAGCATAGTATAGAATAGTACAGTACAGCACAGTACAGTATAGTATAGTATAGTACGGTACATCACAGTACAGTATAGCAAAGCGCAGTATAGTACAGCACCGTATAGTATAGTACAGTACAGTATAGCGTAGTGTAGTACAGTACAGCATAGTATAGTATAGTACGGTACAGCACAGTACAGTATTGTATAGTATAGTACGGTACATCACAGTATAGTATAGTATAGTATAGTATAGTACAGTGCAGTATAGCGTAGCGTAGTACAGTATAGTATAGTACAGTATAGTACGGTACATCACAGTATAGTATAGTACAGTATAGTACAGTATAGTACAGTATAGCACAGTACAGTACAGTGTAGTGCAGTATAGTACAGCACAGTACAGTATAGTATATTATAGTATAGTATAGTGCAGTATAGTACAGCACAGTACAGTACAGTGTAGTGCAGTATAGTATAGCACAGTACAGTACAGTATAGTATATTATAGTATAGTGCAGTATAGTACAGTATAGTACAGTGCAGTACAGTACAGTGCAGTGTGTAGTGTACAGGCCCTGTTCATAATGACCATGTGGTTGCTGAACGGGACACATGGTGCAGGTGTGTACGCACACAGAGAGAGTGGAGAGACACATTAATAATATCTGTGTGTGTGTAACCGCTGCTTAGTGAGTACCACTTCCTGCTGATGCAGCTGACACCGAGGCTCCAACCCGAGACCTCTGCACACGTGACCATCCTCCCATAGCATCTTTCCAGTCGGCGACACGCGAAACGTTAGCTATTCGTTTGGCGCCAGAGGGGACAATTTAAACGGAGGAGTACGTTTCACACATCCCCATGTGCCATGTGTATTTGAATTTCTTAAAATGTACTTTTTATTTATTTATTTGAAAGCGATTGAACTAGTTGTAAGCAATATGTACAAATTGGATCCAACTGGAGTTTCATTTTCGATTAACTCATTTTAATGTATTCTGTTTTCTATTTAGTTTATAAACCTATTGTGTTAATTCCAGGTGTGTCACCACAGAAAAGCTTGAAGATATGAAGGAAGCCCTCAGGGTAGACATCCTTCTACTACACACTCAGTAAACAGAGTCTGTGTGGAACCAGACCTACAGTTGCTGACCTCGTCCTATTCGTCTCTTCTATCTTGTCTTCTTTGAAAGATGGAAATGCTGACTTGGTAAACATCGCTCTGCAGCCTCGGGGTGTGTTAGAGTGAATGTGTGTGTGTGTGTGTGTGTGTGTGTGTGTGTGTGTGTGTGTGTGTGTGTGTGTGTGTGTGTGTGTGTGTGTGTGTGTGTGTGTGTGTGTGTGTGTGTGTGTGTGTGTGTTTGTTTGTTAAGTGTATACTTAACTTAAATCAAGAGTGCCAGTTATGACAGAGACAGAAAGAGACGGAGGGAGAGAGAGAGAGAGAGAGACCTCACACAGGAGGGGACTGTTTTGTTAGACTTCAGTTTGGCTTTTGACATTATTGATCATAGTCTGCTGCTGGAATAATGTATGTGTTTTGGCAAACCACCCCCTGCTATAATGTGGATAGAGAGTTACCTGTCTAACAGAACAGAAAGGGTGTTATTTAATGGAAGTCTCTCCAACATAATACAGGTAGAGTCTGAGGCCAAACCACACCAATAACAACATTGGACACTTGATGGAACACGAAGCCTTCACTATCTCATCCTGGAATATCCAAGGCCTGAGGTCATCTGCCTTTGGCCTAAAGAGCAGGAACCTGGACTTCCCCAAAGATATCGGAAATACAGACATTGTCATCCTGCAAGAAACATGGTATAGAGGAGACAGACCCACTGGTTGTCCTCTAGATTACAGAGAGCTGGTAGTCCCATCCACCAAACTACCAGGTGTGAAACATGGTATAGAGGAGACGGACCCACTGGTTGTCCTCTAGATTACAGAGAGCTGGTAGTCCCATCCACCAAACTACCAGGTGTGAAACATGGTATAGAGGAGACGGACCCACTAGTTGCCCGCTTGGTTACAGAGAGCTGGTAGTCCCATCCACCACACTACCAGGTGTGAAACAGGGAAGAGACTCAGGGGGCATGCTAATTTGGTATGAAGCAGACCTAACCCACTCTATTAAATTAGTCAAACAGGAACATTTTACATCTGGCTAGAAATTCTAAAAGAAATTATCTTGACAGAGAAAAATGTCCTCCTGTGTGCTACCTATATTTCGCCAACTAGAATCCCCATACTTTATTGAAGATAGCTTCTCCATCCTGGAGGGGTAAATCAATCATTTCCAGGCCCAGGGACATGTACTGTGGCAACCTAAATGCCAGAACTGGACAAGAACCTGACACCCTCAGCACACAGGGGCAGGGCGGCAGCGTAGCCTAGTGGTTAGAGTGTTGGACTAGTAACCGAAAAGTTGCAAGATCGAATCCCCAAGCTGACAAGGTACAAATCTGTTGTTCTGCTCCTGAACAAGGCAGTTAACTTCTTGCGACTACAGGGGGTGCTGTTCCGAATTAGCATTTTGTCGTCTCCAAATTAAACTGCCTAGTACTCAATTCTTGCTCGTACAATATGCATATTATTAATTATATTGGATAGAAAACACCTTCTAGTTTCATACAACGTTGAAATGATGTCTGTGGGTGACCCAGAACTCTTTCTACAGCGAAATCCATGACAGACAGTGAAAGGTCTGAGAGCGAAGCTCTGGTTTCAGATCAGTTTTTAAGGTCTCTGTCTATCCTATGGAACGACACGAACTGCACCCGCCTTCCCCTGGATGTCAGTAACCAATGAGAAGTGGAATGGGCCTTCTCCGTAGCTCTCAGAGGTTATAAAAGACCAAGGAGTGAGAGTAGCCCCCCTTTCGACGCTCGCCCTTACGCAGGAAGGGACCTCCGGACGCCATTTTCACAGGCTCGGTTATCAACTTGAAATGTATCCGTCTGTAATTTAATTCGATATAGGACTTAGAAACATCATAAGGTAGTTAATTTAAACCGTTTTATAGCAATTTATATCCGTTTAGTGCGATTTTGAGGAATTTCTTTGTTGTGCACTCTGAAACTTTGGACACGTTTTGGGGTCCCGTTCGATCGTTAGTGGATATTTCGAAGGACAGAGGACATCTATCGACCAAAAGACGTTTATAACATAGAAAGGATACATTGCCCAAGAATATGATGGAAGAACAGCTCAAAGTAAGCAATATTTAATATGATAAATTGTTGTTCTGTCGAAATATTTTAAACGCATATTTCGCCATTTTGTTTGGTATAGCTTCACTTGGCGAACCCTGTATTGAAAAGTAAGGATAATTTTACAAATGTAAATCAGCGGTTGCATTAAGAACTAATTTGTCTTTCGATTCCTGTCAACCCTGTATTTTTTAGTCAAGTATATGATTAGCTTTCAATTAAACTAGATCACTCTGATAGATGACGTCAGACATATTGAGGCTTGATTTCCTAGTATTTTTATTGTGTAACCACGGTTTTGTATGGCTAAATATGCACCTTTTCGAACAAACTGTATATGTATGTTGTAAAATGATGTTACAGGAGTGTCATCGGAAGAATTCTGAGAAGGTTAGTGAAAAAATTAATATCTTTTGGCGGTGATTACGTTATAGCGCTCTTTGGCTGGAATCGATGCTCTGGTAACGTTTGCACATGTAGTATGCTAACTTATCGATTTATTGTGTTTTCGCTGAAAAACGCTTAGAAAATCTGAAATATGGTCTGAAATCACAAGAACTGGGTCTTTCCATTGCTATGCTTTGTCTATTTTTATGAAATGTTTTATGATGAGTAAATTGGTCATACACGTTGCTCTATCTAGTAATTCTAGTCGATTTGTGATGGTCGGTGCAATTGTAAACTGATTTCTACCTGAAATATGCACTTTTTTCTAACAAAAACTATCCTATACCATGAATATGTTATCAGACTGTCATCTGATGGTTTTTTTTATAGGTTATTGGCTATCAATATCTTAGTTGAGCCGAATTGGTGATAGCACCTGAAGGAGTAAGAAACTGATGGAGTTAGAATAGTGGTGTATTTTGCTAACGTGTTTAGCTAATAGATTTACATATTTTGTCTTCCCTGTAAAACATTTTAAAAATCTGAAATGGTGGCTTTATTCACAAGATCTGTATCTTTCATCTGGTGTCTTGGACTTGTGATTTAATGATATTTAGATGCTACTATCTACTTGTGAAGCTATGCTAGCTATGCTAATCAGTGTGTGGGGGGTGGGGGGTGATCCCGGATACGGGGTTGAGGTTCGGTAAAGGTTAACCCACTGTTCCTAGGCTGTCATTGAAAATAAGAATTTGTTCTTAACTGACTTCCCTAGTTAAATAAAGGTAAAATTAAATTAGAAAACATAACCAACAAATACGAGTCACAACTCCTGCAGCTCTGTCGCACGCTGGGTATGTACAGTTGAAGTCGGAAGTTTACATACACTTAGGTTGGAGTCATTAAAACTCACTTTTCAACCACTCCACAAATTTCTTGTTAACAAACTATAGTTTTGGCAAGTCGGTTAGGACATCTACTTTGTGCATGACATAAGTAATTTTTCCAGGAATCGTTTACAGACAGATTATTTCACTTATAATTCACTGTATCACAATTCCAGTGGGTCAGAAGTTTACATACACTAAGTTGACTGTGCCTTTAAACAGCTTGGAAAATTCCAGAAAATTATATCATGGCTTAAGAAGCTTCTGATAGGCTAATTGACATAATTTGATTCAATTGGAGGTGTACCTGTGGATGTATTTCAAGGCCTACTTTCAAACTCAGTGCCTCTTTGCTTGACATCATGGGAAAATCAAAAGAAATCAGCCAAGACCTCAGAAAATAAATTGTAGACCTCCACAAGTCTGGTTCATCATTGGGAGCAATTTCCAAACGCCTGAAGGTACCACGTTCATCTGTACAAACAGTAGTACACAAGTATAAACACCATGGGACCATGCAGCCATCATACTGCTCAGGAAGGAGATGCATTCTGTCTCCTAGAGATGAACCTACTTTGGTACGAAAAGTGCAAATCAATCCCAGAACAAAAGAAAAGGGACCTTGTGAAGATGCTGGAGGAAACAGGCACAAAAAGTATCTATATCAACAGTAAAATGAGTCCTATATCAACATAACCTGAAAGGCCGCTCAGCAGGGAAGAAGTCACTGCTCCAAAACCGCCATAAAAAAGCCAGACTACGGTTTGCAACTGCACATGGGGACAAAGATCATACTTTTTGGAGAAATGTCCTCTGGTCTGATGAAATAAAATAGAACTCCAGCCTCATGAGGAACAGTTGCTGGTCCAACCCTAATCCGCCCGCTCTCCTCAGCAGAGTGCATGCTGGATCCCTCCAGCCGACATCAGTATGGTACAGCAGTCTCTGCGCCGCCTTTAGTCAGAAAGCAGCCATCCTGCTCTCCAGTTCCACCAGGCCCTGTCCTCCTTCGTGGACGGACATGTATAACACTGCCACCTTCACCTGGTTAGTCTTGACACCACTGCCTGTGACAGCATTAGAAACTCTCGACAAGTCCAACATGTCCCTGATTAAGAACAAGTTGTCCGTGATTGACGTTCCGGTACACAATATGTCTGGTCCTTGTCCAGATGGGACTTCAGTCTATTAGCGAGGACCCTGGCAAATATATTGTAGTGCGTACAGAGCAATGCCACAGGCCTCCAGTTCTTAAGATCACACAAGTCCCCTTTTTTGGGCAGTAGAGCCAGAGCCGCCCGACGGTAGCTCATCGGCAACTCTCCTACCTTGACGCACTCATGCAAAAACGCAAAAGAAATCCAGTCCAATTATTCCCCATAATGTTTTATAAAACTCCACTGGGAGTCCATCAACCCCCGGTGCACGGCCGGGGGACATCTGGGTTACAGCTTCTGCCAGTTCATGGGACAACAGGGGAATGTCCATTTCATCCCTCTGTGCCAGAGAGAGCTTAGGGAGTTCTGCAAACAAAACCTGAGCACACATAGGATCACACAGTTCTTTTTCCTTTTCCGCTTGAAACCCTCCTACACCCCCCCTTGTCTCTTACCCTTCCCCACTATACTCTCCTCATCCACTAGCATAACCTGACTAGACCCAGCCTCATCTACACCACCATCTATAGCATGACTAGACCCAGCCTCATCTACTCCACCATCTATAACCTGACTAGACCCAGCCTCATCTACACCACCATCTACACATCTACACCTAATGTTGAGCACTATCACGTAGGCTTGGGTATGTTGAGCACTTTCACGTATGTTGAGTACTATCATGTAGACTTGGGTATGTTGAGTACTATCACATAGGCTTGGGTATGTTGAGTACTATCACGTAGGCTTGGGTATGTTGAGTACTATCACGTAGACTTGGGTATGTTGAGCACTTTCACGTAGACTTGGGTATGTTGAGTACTATCACGTAGGCTTGGGTTTTCCTGTGGATGTGGATGGCAGATGGGCTGCGACCTCTGGCTTCGAGGGTCACGTGTTCAATCCCAGTGATAGACAATCTTTTTAAATTTATTTTTATTTTTTAAACCCCAAACCTTCACCCTTAACCCAGGGTGTCAAAACACTTCAAAATTTGACGTTTGGAGAAATGTGGATAAAGTCAAATTGGTCGAGTTCTTGTTGGTAAATGATAGTAGCTTTAACAGTACTCTCCTGCCGCCATCTCGACTGGCATTCAGCATTTATGATAGCATTGCAGAGCCTTCATTCTCACACATCACACTCATTCTCTTGAACAAGTGTCAGGTCTCAAGAAAACCCACAGCATGCGAATACACACACACACACACACACACACACACACACACACACACACACACACACACACACACACACACACACACACACACACACACACACACACACACACACATACATACATACATACATACATACATACATACATACATACATACATACATACATACATACATACATACATACATACATACATACATACATACATACATACATACATACATACATACATACATACATACATACACAAACACTCACACAAACACACACACACACAAACCCCCCCTCTCCCACACACACACACACACACACACACACACACACACACACACACACACACACACACACACACACACACACACACACACACACACACACACACACACACACACACACACACACTAATGTGTGAAAGTCAAGATCAGTGGTGCTACAGTGTTACCAACATCAGCGAGAAAGAGAGAGAGAGAAGAGAGAAGAGAGAGAGAGAGAGGAGAGAGAGAGAAGAAAGAGAGAGAGAGAGATGAGAGAGGAGAGAGAAGAAAGAGAGAGAGAGAGAGAGAGAGAGAGAGAGAGAGAGAGAGAGAGAGAGAGAGAGAGAGAGAGAGAGAGAGAGAGATTTGTATTGTTTGTTTCACTTTTGTGTATTGCTACCTCACTTGCTTTGGCAATGTTAACACATGTTTCCCATGCCAATAAAGCCCCTTGAATTGAATTGAATTGAGAGAGGAGAGAGGAGAGAGAAGAGAGAGAATGTAATTATCAAAATCCAGAAAAGAGCCACTAAATTCTACAACCACCTAAAAGGAAGCGATTCCCAAACCTTCCATAACAAAGCCATCACCTACAGAGAGATGAACCTGGAGAAGAGTCCTCTAAGCAAGCTGGTCCGGGGGCTCTGTTCACAAACACAAACAGACCCCACAGAGCCCCAGGACAGCAACACAATTAGACCCAACCAAATCATGAAAAAACAAAATTGACACATTGGAAAGAATTAACAAAAAAACAGAGCAAACTAGAATGATATTTGGCCCTAAACAGAGAGTACAGAGAGGCAGAATACCTGACCACTGTGACTGGCCCAAACTTAAGGAAAGCTTTGACTATGTACAGACACAGTAAGCATAAGTAAGCATAGCCTTGCTATTTAGAAAGGCCGTCGTAGGCAGACCTGGCTCTCAAGAGAAGACAGGCTATGTGCACACTGTCCACAAAATGAGGTGGAAACTGAGCTGCACTTCCTAACCTCCTGCCAAACGTATGACCATATTAGAGACACATATTTCCCTCAGATTACACAGATCCACAAAGAATTAGAAAACAAATCCAATTTTAAATACCACAGTGAAGAACAAACACCATTATAAATACAATCCATGTTTATTTATTTTCACATCATTAAAACACTCTACATGATGTCTTCACTATTATTCTACAAAGTATAACATAGTAAAATATAAAGAAAAACCCTTGAATGAGTAGATGTGACACTTGTCTTCATTCTTTTGGAACTTGTGAATTTTTTATTGCTTATTTCACTTTTGTTTATCCATTTCACTTGCTTTGGCAATGTAAACATACAGTACCAGTCTACAGTTTGGACACATCTACTCATTCAAGGGTTTTTCTTTATATTTTACTGTTTTCTACATTGTAGAATAATAGTGAAGACATCAACACTATGAAAATAACACATATGGAAACATGTAGATTCTTCAAATAGCCACCCTTGATGACAGCTTTGTACATTATTGGCATTCTCTCAACCAGCTTCATGAGGTAGTCAACTGGAATGTGTTTCAATTAACAGGTGTACCATGTTAAAAGATAATTTGTGGAATTTCTTTCCTTCTTAATGTGCAGAGAGATAAGGAGCTGTGGGATTGTAGAACTGAGACGGAAAACGCATAGTGAACAGGTGGTTAGTGAGTGTGTGTTTACGTCTGTGTTTGTGTGCTTGTGTGTGTGTGTGTACATTTGTACATGTGAGTAGGTGTGTCCAAACTTTTGACTGGTACTGTATGTTTCCCATGCCGAGAGAGAGAGAGAGAGAGAGAGAGAGAGAGAGAGAGAGAGAGAGAGAGAGAGAGAGAGAGAGAGAGAGAGAGAGAGAGAGAGAAAGAGAGAAGAGAGAGGAGAGAGAGAGAGAGAGAGAGAGAGAGAGAGAGAGAGAGAGAGAGAGAGAGAGAGAGAGAGAGAGAGAGAGAGAGAGAGAGAGAGAGAGAGAGAGAGAGAGAGAGAGAGAGAGAGAGAGAGAGAGAGAGAGAGAGAGAGAAGAGAGAGAGAGAAAGAGAGAAGAGAGAGGAGAGAGAGAGAGAGAGAGAGAGAGAAGAGAGAGAGAGAGAGAGAGAGAGAGAGAGAGAGAGAGAGAGAGAGAGAGAGAGAGAGAGAGAGAGGATTCGAATTCGAAAACAAATCCAATTTTGATAAACTCCCATATCTACTGGGTGAAATTCCACAGTGTGCCATCACAGCAGCAAGATGTGTGCCCTGTTGCCACAAGAAAAGGGCAACCAGTGAAGAACAAACACCATTGTAAATACAACCCATATTAATGGTTATTTATTTTCCCTTGTGTACTTTAAACATTTGTACATTGTTACAACACTGTATATATATAATATGACATTTGTAATGTCTTTATTGTTTCGAAACTTCTGTATGTGTAATGTTTACTGTTAATTTTTATTGTTTATTTCACTTTTGTATATTATTATTACCTCACTTGCTTTGGCAATGTTAACACATGTTTCCCATGCCAATAAAGCCCCTTGAATTGAATTGAATTGAGAGACAGAGAGAGAGAGAGAGAGAGAGAGAGAGAGAGAGAGAGAGAGAGAGAGAGAGAGAGAGAGAGAGAGAGAGAGAGAGAGAGAGAGAGAGAGAGAGAGAGAGAGAGAGAGAGAGAGAGAGAGAGGGAGAGAGAGAGAGAGAGAGAGATAGAGAGACAGAGACAGAGAGAGACAGAGAGAGAGAGAGAGAGAGAGAGAGAGAGAGAGAGAGAGAGAGAGAGAGAGAGAGAGAGAGAGAGAGAGAGAGAGAGGTCGTGTTGTGGGGGGGGGGTGTGTAGGGAGGGGAGTCGTGGTGTGTGAAGCGTCGTGTTGTGTTGGTGGGGGGTGGTGTGTAGGGAGGGGGGTCGGGGGTGTCTTGGTTGGGGGTCGTGGTGTGTGAAGAACAGCAGGGCAGAGAGATAAGGAGCTGTGGGATTGTAGAACTGAGACAGAAAACACACGCTGAACAGGTGGTTAGTGAGTGTTTGTGTGTGTGTGTGTGTGTGTGTGTGTGTGTGTGTGTGTGTGTGTGTGTGTGTGTGTGTGTGTGTGTGTGTGTGTGTGTGTGTGTGTGTGTGTGTGTGTGTGTGTGTGTGTGTGTGTTTGTGTGTGTGTGTGTGTGTGTGTGTGTGTGTGCGTGCGTGTGTGTGTGTGTGTGTGTGTTTGTGTGTGTGTGTGTGTGTGTGCGTGTTTGTGTGTGTGTGTGTCAGAGAGATATCAAATAGCAGTAGGTGAAATAAGCTCTTAATAAATTATTATGGTTTCAACTTCCAAACATTGTGTCATAAACAAAAATATACATGTTACTAAATAGTTTATTGATGTTAAATACCAGTTTATTGATGTTAAATAGACAGTTTATTGATGTTAATAACCAGTTTATTGATGTTAAATACCAGTTTATTGATGTTAAATACCAGTTTATTGATGTTAATAGACAGTTTATTGATGTTAAAAGACAGTTTATTGATGTTAATAGACAGTTTATTGATGTTAATAAACAGTTTATTGATGTTAATAGACAGTTTATTGATGTTAATAGTCAGTTTATTGATGTTAAATACCAGTTTATTGATGTTAATAAACAGTTTATTGATGTTAATAAACAGTTTATTGATGTTAATAGACAGTTTATTGATGTTAATAGACAGTTTATTGATGTTAAATACCAGTTTATTGATGTTAATAGACAGTTTATTGATGTTAATAGACAGTTTATTGATGTTACTAGACAGTTTATTGATGTTAATAGACAGTTTATTGATGTTAATAGACAGTTTATTGATGTTAATAGACAGTTTATTGATGTTAATAGACAGTTTATTGATGTTAAATACCAGTTTATTGATGTTAACCTCTAACACCTCCCAAACCCGGATCCGGGATCCCCCCCATCAAAAAAGCTGACTAGCATAGCCTAGCCTAAAGCCACAGGGATATCATATAATAAAATGTTCATGAAATCACAAGTCCAAGACACCAAATGAAAGATACACATCTTGTGAATCCAGACATCATTTCTGATTTTTAAAATGTTTTACAGGGAAGACACAATATGTAAATCTATTAGCTAACCACGTTAGCAAAAGACACCACATTTTTACTCCACCATTTTTTTACTCCATCAGTAGCTATCACAAATTCGACCAAATAAAGATATAAATAGCCACTAACCAAGAAACAACTTCATCAAATGACAGTCTGATAACATATTTATTGTATAGCATATGTTTTGTTAGAAAAATGTGCATATTTCAGGTATAAATCATAGTTTACCATTGCAGCCACCATCACAACTCTCACCAAAGCGACTAGAATAACTACAGAGACCATCGTGTATTAGCTAATTACTCATCATAAAACATTTCTTAAAAATACACAGCGTACAGCAAATGAAAGACACAGATCTTGTGAATCCAGCCAATATTTCAAATTTTCTAAGTGTTTTACAGCGAAAACACAATATAGCGTTATATTAGATTACCACGTGGGGATAGATTGAGGAGGAAAAATCATCCTTGTGACGAAGGCTGTAATTTAACAAGTAGGAAAGGGCGCGTCCTGAATACTTTCCCAATGAACGTCTTATATGTGTTTGGACCCCAGGAAGAGTACAGCTGGCAGCCATTGGCAGGAAGCAATGGGGAATCTATAAACCCACGGAGAGAGCTGCTGGCCTTGGCAGGACTAATGGGGATCCATAATAACCCCAGGAAGAGTAGCTGCTGCATGGCAGAACTAATGGGGGAGCCATAATAAACGCCAGAAGAGTAGCTGCTGCCTTGGCAGGAACTAATGGGGATCATAAGAAACCCAGGAAAGAGTACTGCATGCCTGGCAGAACTAAGGGGTATCCATATAAACCCAGGAAGAGTAGCGGTCTGCCGACAGGAAACTAATGGGGATCCATAATAAACCCCAGGAAGAGTAGTGCTGCCTTGGGCAAACAGGAACTAATGCGGGATCCGTAATAAACGCCAGGAAGAGTAGCTGCGCCTTGCAGGCAACTAATGGGGATCATAATAAACCCCAGGAAGAGTAGCTGCTTATTGGCAGGACTAATGGGGATCCATAATAAACCAGGAAGAGCACCTGTGCCCCCCCCCCCCCCCCCTTTGACAGGAACAATGGATCCTAATAAACACCTCAGGAAGAGTAGCATTGGCCTTGGCAGAAACTACTGGGGGGATCCATAATAAACCCCAGAGATAGCTGCTGCCTGTGAAAGAACTAAATGGGATCCATATATAACCCCAGGAAGATTATGCTGCCCTTGGCAACAAAAACGGAAACTAATGGGATATAACCGTATAACCCCAGGAAGAGTAGCTGCTGCCTTGGAGGAACTAATGGGGATCCATAATAACCCAGGCAGAGTAGCTGTGTATTGGCAGGAACTAATGGGGATCCTAATAAACCCCAGGAAGAGCGAACTGCTGCATTGAAGGAACTAATGGGGACCTAATACAACCCCAGGAAGAGTAGATGACTGCCTCTGGCAAGCATAATGGGGATCCATAATTAAACACATCAGGAAGTACTGCTCCCTTGGCAGGAACTAATGGATCCATAATTAAACCACCGGAAGAGTAGCGGCTGCCGTTGCAGGAAACTAATGGGGATCGCCCTAATTAACGCCCAGGAAGAGTAGCTGCTGCCCTTGACAGGAAACTAATGGTGATCCATATATAAACAGGCAAGAGTAGCTGCTGCCCTGGCAGGAACTAATGGGATCCAAATACTAAACCCAGGAAGAGTAGCTGCGCTTGCGAGGAACTTAAATGGGGATCATAAATAAACCCCAGGAAGATAGCTGTGCTTGGCAGGAACTAAGTGGGGATCCATAATAACCCAGGAGAGTAGTCTGCTGGCCTTGGCAGAAATAATGGGATCCCTAATAAACCCAGGAAAGAGTACTGCTGCCTTGGTAGGTTACTAATGGGATCCATAATTAAACCCCAGGAGAGTAGCTGCTGCCTGGCAGGAAACTAATGGGGTCTCATAATAAAACCAGGAAGAGTAGCTGCTGCCTTGGCAGGAAACTAATGGGGATCCATAAAACCCCAGAAGATAGCTGCTGCCTGAAGGAAACTAATGGGGATCATATATAAACCCCAGGAAGAGTAGACTGCTGCCGTTGCAAGACAAATGGGGATCCATCAATAAACCCCAGGAAGAGTACTGCTGCCTGTTGCAGGAACTAAATGGGTATCCATAATAACCCCCGGAAGAGTGCCTGCTGCCTTGGTAGTACTAATGGGGATCATAATAAACCCAGGAAGAGTAGCCTGGCTGCCTTGGCAGGAACTAATGGGACTCCATAATAAACCCCCAGGAAGAGTACTGCTGCCTTGGCAGGAACTAATGGGATCCATATAACCTGAAGAGAGCTTCTCCGTGACGTAACTAAATGGGTCCATCTAAACCCGAAGATCTGTGCCGTTGACAGGAACTAATGGGAGATCCATAATAAACCCAGGAAGAGTAGCTGCGGCCCATTGGCAGGGAACTAAATGAGAGTGTGGATCCAATAATAAACCCCAGGAAGAGTAGCTGCTGCCGTTGCAGGAACTAAATGGGATCCATAATAAACCCACAGGAAGTAGCTCGCGTGGACGTGCGACTAATTGCAGGACCATAATACCCGGGAGATACTGCCTGCATGGAAATAGGACAACCCCAAGGAAGAGTAGCTGCTGCCTTGACAGGACTAATGGGGATCCATAAACCCCAGGAAGAGTAGCTGCTGCCCGTGCAGGGAACTAAATGGGGATCCATAAGGAATACAAATACCAAAAAGCCTGGGGAATTGTGTAATTTAAATAAAACAGAGGCGAGAGGAAACTTTAAGCTACTTAGCGAAGGCGAGACAAGGTGCGGATTAACCAAAGTATCAGATATGTGGTTTCTGCCTTCCTTCACGCTGCCCTGCTGCTCTTCCTCTGACTAATGAGGTATTCAGTCTTCGGTCTGTTGGGAGTGTAGTGTGTTCAGTCTTACGTCTGGTGTGTGGTGTGTGCGTGTGTTCAGGTCTTCGGTCTGTTGTGAGTGTGGGTTACAGGGTTGCAGGTTGGTTGGAGTAGAATAGCCTAGATATCACTGTGATTACAGAGATATCATCGGGCCGTCTTGGGTAGTATCTTGGATGCTGAGGGGTGGGTAAGTGTTTGTCTCATAGGCTAAATATGGAAAGACAGTAGGCTACCGGTAGCCTGTATCGATTACCCTTCTCAGACATAATGGAATGTGGCGCCTTGAAAGCACATCAGCTAAGGCATGTTTGTTTTTTTAAATGCCGACACGAAACCTTCTCTGGAAGATATGAAGGGACTTTTCCTTGTATGTAAGGAATGCCGCTTCTGAAGTGGGACTAACGATCATCACTAGGCAACCAGAACTGTCAAATAAAATCAAGTTGGCCTGTGTGCAGACCCATCTGTCCTAAAAATAACTTTAACGTGGTTAACTTCTCTAGGATAGGGGGCAGCTTTTCAGACTTTGGATAAAAGCTACCCAAATTAACTGCCGCTTACTCATCCTCAGATTAAATATGCATAGTGTTATAGATTGGATAGAAAACACTCTAAGTTTCTAAAACTGTTTGACATCATGGTCTGTGGATACAGACTTCATTTAGCAGCGAAACCGAGGACAAACCATTCAGATAAAACATTTTTGAGGTCACTCTTTTCAATGAGCTTCCATTGGGGAAACTCAGAATTTTCTAAGGGGATTTCTAAGCGTTCCTACTGCCTTCCAACTGGTGTCAACAGTCTTTAGAAATGTGGGTTATTCTGTGGTAATGAACGAAGTACGGCCAATCTTGAATGAGGGTCACTCGAAGTGTCTGTGTTAGAGCGCGAGACCAGAAAGCTAGCTATAGTTGGTTTTAATCCTGTATTGAACACAATCAATCCGTCTTCATTTTATCGATTATTTTTACGTAGAAAAATACCTAAAGTTGTATTACAAAAGTAGTTGTGACATTTTTGGTCAAGTTTACAGGTAACTTGAATATTTTGGGTAGTCACTTTCACAATTGAACCATTGTTTTCCTGGATCAAAAGCGCAAATAAAGGACATTTTGGATATATATCGACGGAATTAATCGAACAAAAGGACATTTTGTGATGTTTAAGGGACATATTGGAGTGCCAACAACAGAAGACTCGTCAAAGGTAAGGGCATGAATATATGATTTTTATTTCTGCTTTTGTGTCGCACCTGTCAGGTTGAAATATGCTCTCTCTCTTTGTTTAAATGTTGCTATTCCCAGGATAATAGCATCGTTTGTCTTTCCGCCGGTAGAAGTATTTTAGAAATCTGACACACAGGCGTATTCACAACGGAAGTGTAGCTTTAATTTGTGATCTTTCATGGGTGATTTAATGAAAGTTAAATTTATCAGTATAATAGAATTGGCGCTCGTATTTTCTCTTGGCTTTTGCCAAGTGTGAAGACTCCGTATTTTTGATATAAATAAGAACTTTACAAACAAAAACATACAGTATTGTGCTACAAGATGTACTATGAGTGTCATCTGAGTGAAGATATAAAGGTTAGTGATATATTATCTCGTATTTCTGCTTTTGTTACGTACTATCTGTTGGAAAAATGGCTGTGTTTTTCTGTGGCTATGTACTGAACCTAACACTAGTTGGTGTGCTTTCGCCGTAATCCTTTTTGGAAATCAGACAAAGTGTCTGGATTCACAACATGATCGTCTTTAATTGGGAATTTCATGTGTGATTCTGAAAGTTAAATTTTTATAGTAATATATTTAATTGGCGTCTATGCATTTTTACTGGACTGTTGGCCAAGTGGCACGTTATCGTCCCACATAGTTCCGCAGAGAAGGTTAAATGACTGTCTTTACCAAGACATTTTGTAGAAATCAAACATCTGGCTACCGTACCATAAACCACCACACAGCACAATCAATCAATCAATCACCATTTATTGTTGTCAGGGAAAAAATATATAATTTTACATCGGAACAGAAACTGTCTGAAAAAGGTAACGATTTTTTTTCTTCCCTAAAAAAAGTTACCAATTGACGCTATCAACAGGTTACTGTAGCTGTGTTCTGTAAAGGGGTTCACTCAAAACTGTAGCTTGTGTTCTGTAAAGGTTGTGGTAGTATCCTACAACTGTAGCTGTTTCTGTAGGGTGTGGAGATATCACTACATTACTGTAGCTGTGTTCTGTCCTGTAATTGTTAGATATCACACATTACTGTAGCTGTGTTTCTGTAAAGGGGTTGTGGTAGATATCACTACATTACCTGTAGCTGTTTTTTCTGTCTGTAAAGGGGTGTGGGGATATCACTACATTACTGTAGCTGTGTTCTGTAAAGTGTTGTGTAGATATCACTACTTACTGTAGCTGTGTCTGTAAAGGGTGTGGTGATATCCTACATCTGTAGCTGTGTTCTGTAAGGTTGTGGTGTATATCACTACTACTGTAGCTGTGTTCTGTAAAGGGTTGTGGTAAGATTATACATTCTGTAGCTTGTCTGTAAGGGTTTTGGAGATATCACTACATTACTTAGCTGTGTTCTGTAAAGGGGTGTGGTAGATATCATACATTACGGTAGCTTTTTCTGTAAAGGGTTGTGGTAGATATCACTACTTAACTGTAGCTGTTCTGTAAAGGGTTGTGGTAGATATCACTACATTACTGTAGCTCTGTGTCTGTAAAGGGTTGTGGTAGATATCACTACATTACTGTAGCTGTTTTCTGTAAAGGGTGTTGGTAGATATCACTAAACTTACTGTAGCTGTGTTCTGTAAAGGTTGTGGTAGATATCACTACATTACTGTAGCTGTGTTCCTGTAAAGGGTGTGTGTAGATATCACTCATTACTGTAGCTGTGTGTTCTGTAAGGGGTGGTGGTAGATATCTACATTACTGTAGCTGGGTTCTGTGAGGGGTGTGGTAGAATCACTACATTACTGTAGCTGTGTCTTCTGTAAAGGGTTGTGGTAGATATCACTACATTACTGTAGCTGTGTTCTGTAAAGGGTTGTGTGGTAGATGTCACTACATTACTGTAGCTGTGTTCTGTAAAAGGGTTGTGGTAGATATCACTACATTACTGTACTTGTTTCTGTCTGTAAAGGGGTGTGGTAGATATCACTACATTACTGTAGCTTGTGTTCTGTAAAGGGGTGTGGTAGATATCCTACATTACTGTAGCTGTGTCTGTAAAGGGGTGTGGTAGATATCACACATTACTGTAGCTGTGTTCTGTAAAGGGTTGTGGTAGATATCACTACATTACTGTAGCTGTGTGTTCTGTAAGGGTGTGGTAGATATCACTACATTACTGTAGCTGTGTTCTGTAAAGGTTTGTGGTAGATATCACTACATTACTGTAGCTGTGTTCTGTAAGGGTTGTGGTAGTATATCACTACATTACTGTAGCTGTGTTCTGTAAAGGGTTGTGGTAGATATCACTACATTATACGTAGCTGTGTTCTGTAAAGTTGTGGTAATATCACACATTACTGTAGCTGTGTTCTGTAAAGGGGTTTGGTGATATCACTACATTACTGTAGCTGTGTCCTGTAAAGGTGTGTGGTAGATATCACTACATTACTGTAGCTGTGTTCTGTAAAGGGTTGTGGTAGATATCACTACATTACTGTGCTGTGTTCTGTAAAGGTGTGTAGATATCACTACATTACTGTAGCTGTGTCTGTAAGGTGGTGGGGTAGATATCACTACATTACTGTAGCTGTGTTCCTGTAAAAGGGTTTGTGGTAGATATCACTACATTACTGTAGCTGTGTCCTGTAAAGGGTTTGTGGTAGATATCACTACATTCGTGTAGCTGTGTTCTGTAGTGTTGTGGTAGATATCACTACATTACTGTAGCTGTGTCTCTGTAAAGGGTTGTGGTAGATATCACTACATTACGGTAGCTGGTGGTCCTGTAAAGGGGTGTGGTAGATATCACTACATTAACTGTAGCTGTTTCTGTCCTGTAAAGGTTTGTGGTAGATATCACTACATTACTGTAGCTGTGTTCGTAAAGGGTTGTGGTAGATATCACTACATTACTGTAGCTGTGTTTCTGTAAAGGGGTGTGTAGATATCACTACATTACTGTAGCTTGTTCTGTAAAGGGTTGTGGTAGATATCACTACATTACTGTAGCGTGTTCTGTAAAGGGTGTGGTAGATATCACTACATTACTGTAGCTGTGTTCTGTTGTAAAGGGTTGTGGTAGATATCACTACATTACTGTAGCTGTGTCCTGTAAAGGGTGTGGTAGATATCCACTACATACTGTAGCTTGTGTTTGTAACAGGGTTGTGTTAGATATCACTACATTACGTAGCTGTGTTCTGTAAAGGGTTGTGGTAGATATCAATACATTACTGTAGCTGTGTTTTTGTAAAGGGTTTGTAGATATCACTACATTACTGTAAGCTGTGTTCTGTAAAGGGTTGTGGTAGATATCACTAACATTACTGTAGCTGTGTTCTGTAAAGGGGTGTGGTAGATATCACTACATTACTGTAGCTGTGTTCTGTTGTAAAGGGTTGGTGGTAGATATCACTACATTACTTAGCTGTGTTTGTAAAAGGGTTGTGGTAGATATCACTACATTACTGTAGCTGTGTTTGTCTGTAAAGGGTTGTGGTAGATATCACTACATTACTGTAGCTGTGTCTGTAAAGGGTGTTGTGGTAGATATCACTACATTACTTAGCTGTGTCTGTAAAGGTTGTGTAGATATCACTACATTACTGAGCGTGTTCTGTAAGGGGTTGTGTAGATATCACTACATTACTGTAGCTGTGTCCTGTACAGGGGTGTGGTAAGATATCAACTACATTACTGTAAGCTGTGTGTTCTGTAAAGGGTTGTGGTAGATATCACTACATTACTGTACTGTGTTCTCTGTAAAGGGTTGGTTAGATATCACTACATTACTGTAGCTGTTTCTGTAAAGGGTTGTGGTAGATATCACTACATTACTGTAGCTGTGTCCTGTAAAGGGTGTTGTAGATATCACTACATTACTGTAGCTGTGTTCTGTAAAGGGTTGTGGTAGATATCACTACATTACTGTAGCTGTGTCCTGTAAAGGGTTGTGGTAGATATCACTACATTACTGTAGCTGTGTTCTGTGAAAGGGTTGTGGTAGATATCACTACTTACTGTATCTGTGTTCTGTAAAGGGTTTGTGGTAGATATCACTAACATGTAAACTGTAGCTCTGTGTTCTGTAAAGGGTTGTGGTATATCACTACATTACTGTAGCTGTGTTCTGTAAAGGGTTTGGTAGAATATCAACTACATTACTGTAGCTGTGTTCTGTAAAGGGTTGTGGTAGATATCACTACTTACTGTAGCTGTGTCTGTAAGGGTTGGTAGATATCACTACATTACTGTAGCTGTTTGTCTGTAAAGGGTTGTGGTAGATATCACTACATTACTGTGCTAGTAGCTGTGTCTGTCAAAGGGTTGTGGTAGATTACACGACATTACGTGTAGCTGTGTTCTGTAAAGGGTTTGTGGTGATATCACTACATTACTGTAGCGTGTCTGTCTGTAAGGGTTGTGGTAGATATCACTACATTACTGTAGCTGTTTCTTCTGTAAAGGGTTGTGGTAGATATCACTACATTACTGTAGCTGTGTTCTGTAAAGGTTTTGGTAGATATCACTACATTACTGTACTGGTGTTCTGTAAGGTTGTTGGGTATATATCACTACATTACTGGTACTGTGTTACTGTAAGGGTTGTGGTAGATATCACGACTTACTGTAGCTGTCGTTCTAAAGGGGTGTGGTAGATATCACTACATTACTGTAGCTGTGTTCTGGTAAAGGGTGGTGGTAGATATCACTACATTACTGTAGCTGTGTCCTGTAAAGGGGTTGTGGTAGATACACTACATTACTGTAGCTGTGTTCTGTAAAGGGTTGTGGTAATATCACTCATTACTGTAGCTGTGTCTCGTAAAGGGTTGTGGTAGATATCACTACATACTGTAGCTGTGTTCTGTAAAGGGTTGTGGTAGATATCACTACATTACTGTAGCTGTGTCCTAAAAGGGTTGTGGTAGATATCACTACATTACTGTAGCTGTGTTCTGTAAAGGGTTTGGGTAGATTCACTACTTACTGTGCTGTTTCTGTAAAGTTGTGGTAGATATCACTACATTACTGTAGCTGTGTTCTGATAAAGGGTTTGTGGTATATATCACTACATTACTGTAGCTGTGTTCTGTAAAGGGTTGTGGTAGATATCACTACATTACTGTAGCTGTGTTCTGTAAAGGGTGTGGTAGATATCACTACATTACTGTAGCTGTGTTTCTGTAAGGGTTGTGGTAGATATCACTACATTACTGTACTGTGTTCTGTAAAGGGTTGTGTGTAGATATCACTACATTACTGTAGCTGTGTTTCTGTAAAGGGTTGTGGTAGATATCACTACATTACTGTAGCTGTGTTCTGTAGAGGGTTTGTGGTAGATATCACTACATTACTGTAGCTGTGTTTGTAAAGGGTTGTGGTAGATATCACTACATTACTGTAGCTGTGTTCTGTAAAGGGTTGTGGTAGATATCACTACATTACTGTAGCTGTGTTCTGTAAAGGGTTGTGGTAGATATCACTACATTAGTAGCTGTGTTTGTTAAAGGGTTGTGGTAGATATCACTACATTGACTGTAGCTGTGTTCTGTAAAGGGTTGGGTAGATATCACTACATACTGTAGCTGTGTTATGTAAAGGGTTGTGTGTAGATATCACTACATTACTGTAGCTGTGTTCTGTAAAGGGTTGTTGGTAGCTATCACTACATTACTGTAGCTGTGTTATGTAAAGGGTTGTGGTAGATATCACTACATTACTGTAGCTGTGTTCTGTAAAGGGTTGTGGTAGATATCACTACATTCCTGTAGCTGTGTTCTGTAAAGTGGTTGTGGTAGATATCACTACATTACTGTAGCTGTGTTCTGTAAAGGGTTGTGGTAGATATCACTACATTACTGTAGCTGTGTCCTGTAAAGGGTTTGTGGTAGATATCACTACATTACTGTAGCTGTGTTCTGTAAGGTTTGTGGTAGATATCACTACATCTACTGTAGCTGTTTCTGTAAGGGGTGTGGTAATATCACTACATTACTGTAGCTGTGTCTGGTAAAGGGTTGTGGTAGATATCACTACATTACTGTAGCTGTGTTCCTGTAAAGGGTTGTGGTAGATATCACTACATTACTGTAGCTGTGTTTTAGAAGGGGTGTGTAGATATCACTACATTACTGTAGCTGTGTCTTGTAAAGGGTTGTGGTAATATCCTACATTACTGTACTGTGTTCTGTAAAGGGTTGTGGTGATATCACTACATTACTGTAGCTGTGTTCTGTCTGTAAAGGGTTGTGGTAGATATCACTACATACTGTAGCTGTGTTCTGTAAAGGGTTGTGGTAGATATCACTACATTACTGTAGCTGTGTTTCTGTAAAGGGTTGTGGTAGATATCACTATTACTGTAGCTGTGTTCTGTAAAGGGTTTGGTAGATATCACTACTACTGTAGCTGTGTTCTGTAAAGGGTTGTGGTAGATATCACTACATTACTGTAGCTGTGTTCTGTGTAAAGGGTTGTGGTAGATATCACTACATTACTGTAGCTGTTTCGTCTGTAAAGGTTGTGGTAGATATCACTACATTACTGTAGCTGTGTTCTGTCTGTAAAGGGTTGGTAGATATCCATACTTACTGTAGCGTGTTCTGTAAAGGGGTGTGGTAGATATCACTACATTACTGTAGCTGTGTTCTGTAAGGGTTGTGGTAGATATCACTACATTACTGTAGCTGTGTTCTGTAAAGGTTGTGGTAGATATCATACATTACTGTAGCTGTGTTCTGTAAGGGTTGGTGGTAGATATCACTACATTACTGTAGCTGTGTCCTGTAAAGGGTTGTGGTAGATATCACTACATTACTGTAGCTGTGTTCTGTAAAGGGTGTGGTAGATATCACTACATTACTGTAGCTGTGTTCTGTAAAGGGTTGTGGTAGATATCACTACATTACTGTAGCTGTGTTCTGTAAAGGGGTTGTGGTAGATATCACTACATTACTGTAGCTGTGTTCTGTAAAGGGTGTGGTAGATATCACTACATTACTGTAGCTGTGTTCTGTAAAGGGTTGTGGTAGATTCACTACATTACTGTAGCTGTGTTCTGTAAAGGGTTGTGGTAGATATCACTACTTACTGTAGCTGTGTTCCTGTAAAGGGTTGTGGTAGATATCACTACATTACTGTAGCTGTGTTCTGTAAAGGGTTGTTGGTAGATTCACTACATATACTGTAGCTGTGTTCTGTAAAGGGTTGTGGTAGATATCACTACATTACTGTAGCTGTGTTCTGTAAAGGGTTGTGGTAGATATCACTACATTACTGTAGCTGTGTTCTGTAAAGGGTTGTGGTAATATCACTACATTACTGTAGCGTGTTCTGTAAAGGGTTGTGGTAGATATCACTACATTACTGTAGCTGTGTTCTGTAAAGGGTTGTGGTAGATATCACTACTGTACTGTGTTTCGTAAAGGGTTTGGTAGATATCACTACATTACTGTAGCTGTGTTCTGTAAAGGGTTGTGGTAGATATCACTACATTACTGTAGCTGTGTTCTGTAAAGGGTTGTGGTAGATATCACTACATTACTGTAGCTGTGTTCTGTAAAGGGTTGTGGTAGATATCACTACATTACTGTAGCTGTGTCCTGTAAAGGGTTGTGGTAGATATCACTACATTACTGTAGCTGTGTTCTGTCTGTAAAGGGTTGTGGTAGATATCACTACATTACTGTAGCTGTTGTCTGTAAGGGTTGTGGTAGATATCACTACTACTGTAGCTGTGTTCTGTCGTAAGGGTTGTGGTAGATATCACTACATTACTGTGCTGTGTCTCTTAAAGGGTGTGGTAGATATCACTACATTACTGTAGCTGTGTCTGTAAAGGGTGTGGTAGATATCACTACATTACTGTAGCTGTGTTCTGTAAAGGGTTGTGGTAGATATCACTACATTACTGTAGCTGTGGTTCTGTAAAGGGTTGTGGTAGATATCACTACATTACTGTAGCTGTGTTTGTAAAGGGTTGTGTGTAGATATCACTACATTACTGTAGCTGTGTTCTGTAAAGGGTTGTGGTAGATATCACTACATTACTGTAGCTGTGTTCTGTAAGAGGGTGTGGTAGATATCACTACATTACTGTAGCTGTGTTCTGTAAGGGTTGTGGTAGATATCACTACATTACTGTAGCTGTGTCTGTAAAGGGTTGTGGTAGATATCACTACATTACTGTAGCTGTGTCTGTAAAGGGTTGTGGTAGATATCACTACATTACTGTAGCTGTGTTCTGTAAAGGGTTGTGGTAGTATCACTACATTACTGTAGCTGTGTTCTGTAAAGGTTGTGGTAGATATCACTACATTACTGTAGCTGTGTTCTGTAAAGGGTGTGGTAGATATCACTACATTACTGTAGCTGTGTTCTGTAAGAGGGGTGTGGTAGATATCACTACATTACTGTAGCTGTGTTCTAAAGGGTGTGTGTAGATATCACTACATACTGTAGCTGTGTTCTGTAAAGGGTGTGGTAGATATCACTACATTACTGTAGCTGTGTTCTGTAAAGGTTGTGGTAGATATCACTACATTACTGTAGCTGTGTTCTGTCTGTAAAGGTTGTGGTAGATATCACTACATTACTGTAGCTGTGTTCTGTAAGGGTTGTGGTAGATATCACTACATTACTGTAGCTGTGTTTCTGTAAAGGGGTGTGGTAGATATCACTACATTACTGTAGCTGTGTTCTGTAAAGGGTTGTGGTAGTATCACTACATTACTGTAGCTGTGTTCTGTAAAGGGTTGTGGTAGATATCACTACATTACTGTAGCTGTGTTCTGTAAAGGGTGTGGTAGATATCACTACATTACTGTAGCTGTGTTCTGTAAAGGGTTGTGGTAGATATCACTACATTACTGTAGCTGTGTTCTGTAAAGGGGTGTGGTAAGATATCACTACATTACTGTAGCTGTGTCTGTAAAGGGTTGTGGTAGATATCACTACATTACTGTAGCTGTGTTCTTTAAGGGGTTGTGGTAGATATCACTACATTACTGGTAGTTTTCTGTAAGGGTGTGGGTAGATATCACTACATTACTGTAGCTGTGTTCTGTAAAGGGTTGTGGTAGATATCACTACATTACTGTAGCTGTGTTCTGTAAAGGGTTGTGGTAGATATCACTACATTACTGTAGCTGTTGTCTGTAAGGGTTGTGGTAGATATCACTACATTACTGTAGCTGTGTTCTGTAAAGGGTTGTGGTAGATATCACTACATTACTGTAGCTGTGTCCTGTAAAGGGTTGTGGTAGATATCACTACATTACTGTAGCTGTGTTCTGTAAAGGGTTGTGGTAGATATCACTAATTACTGTAGCTGTGTTCTGTAAGGGGTGTGGTAGATATCACTACATTACTGTAGCTGTGTTCTGTAAAGGGTTGTGGTAGATATCACTACATTACTGTAGCTGTGTTCTGTAAAGGGGTGTGGTAGATATCACTACATTACTGTAGCTGTGTTCTGTAAAGGGTTGTGGTAGATATCACTACATTACTGTAGCTGTGTTCTGTAAAGGGTTGTGGTAGATATCACTACATCTGTAGCTGTGTCTGTAAAGGGTTGTGGTAGATATCACTACATTACTGTAGCTGTGTTCTGTAAAGGGTTGTGGTAGATATCCACTACTTACTGTAGCTGTGGTTCTGTAAAGGGTTGTGTAGATATCACTACATTACTGTAGCTGTGTTCGTAAAGGGTGTGGTAGATATCACTACATTACTGTACTGTGTTCTGTCTGTAAAGGGTTGTGGTAGATATCACTACATTACTGTAGCTGTGTTCTGTAAAGGGTTGTGGTAGATATCACTACATTACTGTAGCTGTGTTCTGTTGTAAAGGGTTGTGAGATATCACTACATTACTGTAGCTGTGTTCTGTAAAGGGTTGTGGTAGATATCACTACATTACTGTAGCTGTGTTCTGTAAAGGGGTTGTGGTAGATACACTACATTACTGTAGCTGTGTTCTGTAAAGGGGTGTGGTAGATATCACTACATACTGTAGCTGTGTTCTGTAAAGGGTTGTGGTAGATATCACTACATTACTGTAGCTGTGTTCGTAAAGGGGTGTGTAGATATCACTACATTACTGTAGCTGTGTTCTGTCTGTAAAGGGTTGTGGTAGATATCACTACATTACTGTAGCTGTGTCTGCTGTAAAGGTTGTGGTAGATATCACTACATTACTGTAGCTGTGTCTGTAAAGGGTTGTGGAGATATCACTACATTACTGTAGCTGTGTTCTCTGTAAAGGGTTGTGGTAGATATCACTACATTACTGTAGCTGTGTTCTGTAAAGGGTGTGGTAGATATCACTACATTACTGTAGCTGTGTTCTGTAAAGGGTTGTGTAGATATCACTACATTAATGTAGCTGTGTTTCTGTAAAGGGTGTGGTAGATATCACTACATTACTGTAGCTGTGTTCTGTCTGAAAGGGTTGTGGTAGATATCACTACATTACTGTAGCTGTGTTCTGTAAAGGGTTGTGGTAATATCACTACATTACTGTAGCTGTGTTCTGTAAGGGTTGTGGTAGATATCACTACATTACTGTAGCTGTGTTCTGTAAAGGGTTGTGGTAGATATCATACATTACTGTAGCTGTGTTCTGTAAAGGTTGTGTAGATATCACTACATTACTGTAGCTGTGTTCTGTAAAGGGTTGTGGTAGATATCACTACATTACTGTAGCTGTGTTCTGTAAAGGGTTGTGGTAGATATCACTAATTACTGTAGCTGTGTCCTGTAAAGGGTTGTGTAGATATCACTACATTACTGTAGCTGTGTCTGTAAAGGGTGTGTAGTATCACTACATTACTGTAGCTGTGTCCTGTAAGGGTTGTGGTAGATATCACTACATTACTGTAGCTGTGTTCTGTCTGTAAAGGGTTGTTGTAGATCACTACATTACTGTACTGTGTTCTGTAAAGGGTTGTGGTAGATATCACTACATTACTGTAGCTGTTTTCTGTAAAGGGTGTGGTAGATATCACTACATTACTGTAGCTGTGTTCTGTAAAGGGTTGTGGTAGATATCACTACATTACTGTAGCTGTGTTCTGTAAAGGGTGTGGTAGATATCACTACATTACTGTACCTGTGTTCTGTCTGTAAAGGGGTTGTGGTAGATATCCTACATTACTGTAGCTGTGTTCTGTAAAGGGTTGTGGTAGATATCACTACATTACTGTAGCTGTGTTCTGTAAAGGGGTGTGGTAGATATCACTACATTACTGTAGCTGTGTCCTGTAAAGGGGTGTGGTAGATATCACTACATTACTGTAGCTGTGTTCTGTAAAGGGTTGTGGTAGATATCACTACATTACTGTAGCTGTGTTCTGTAAAGGGTTGTGTGGTAGATATCACTACATTACTGTAGCTGTGTTCTGTAAAGGGTTGTGGTAGATATCACTACATTACTGTAGCTGTGTCTGTAAAGGTTGTGTAGATATCACTACATTACGTAGCTGTGTCCTGTAAAGGGTTGTGGTAGATATCACTACATTACTGTAGCTGTGTTCTGTAAAGGTGTGTGGTAGATATCACTACATTACTGTAGCTGTGTTCTGTAAGGGGTGTGGTAGATATCACTACATACTGTAGCTGTTGTTACTGTAAAGGGTGTGGTAGAATCCTACATCTGTACTGTGTTGTAGTTAGATCACTACATACTGTAGCTGTGTTCTGTAAGGGTTGTGGTAGATATCACTACATTACTGTAGCTGTGTTCTGTGAAAGGGTTGTGGTAGATATCACTACATTACTGTAGCTGTGTTCGTAAAGGGTTGTGGTAGATATCACTCATTACTGAGCTGTGTTTCTGTAAGGGTTGTGGTAGATATCACTACATTACTGTAGCTGTGTTCTGTAAAGGGTTGTGGTAGATATCACTACATTACTGTAGCTGTGTTCCTGTAAAGGGTTTGTGGTAGATATCACTACATTACTGTACTGTGTTTCTGTCTGTAAAGGGTTGTGGTAGATATCACTACATTACTGTAGCTGTGTTCTGTAAAGGGTTGTGGTAGATATCACTACATACTGTAGCTGTTTCCTGTAAGGGTTGTGGTAGATATCACTACATTACTGTAGCTGTGTTCTGTAAAGGGTTGTGTAGATATCACTACATTACTGTAGCTTGTGTTCTGTAAAGGGGTGTGGTAGATATCACTACATTACTGTAGCTGTGTCCTGTAAAGGGTTGTGGTAGATATCACTACATACTGTAGCTGTGTTCTGTCGTAAAGGGTGTGTGGTAGATATCACTACATTACTGTAGCTGTGTTTGTAAGGGTTGTGGTAGATATCACTACATAACTGTAGCTGTGTTCTGTAAAGGGTTGTGTAGATATCACTACATTACTGTAGCTGTGTTCTGGTAAAGGTTGTGTGTAGATATCACTACATTACTGTAGCTGTGTTCTGTAAAGGGTTGTGGTAGATATCACATACATTACTGTAGCTGTGTTTGTAAAGGGGTGTGGTAGATATCACTACATTACTGTAGCTGTGTTCTGTAAAGGGGTGTGGTAGATATCACTACATTACTGTAGCTGTGTTCTGTAAAGGGTTGTGGTAGATATCACTACATTACTGTAGCTGTGTTCTGTAAAGGGGTGTGGTAGATATCACTACATTACTGTAGCTGTGTTCTGTAAAGGGGTGTGTAGATATCACTAACATTACTGTAGCTGTGTTCTGTAAAGGGTTGTGGTAGATATCACTACATTACTGTAGCTTGTTTCTGTAAAGGTTGTGGTAGATATCAACTACATTACTGTAGCTGTGTTCTGTAAAGGGTTTGGTAGATATCACTACTTTACTTAGCTGTGTTCTGTAAAGGGTTGTGGTAGATATCACTACATTACTGTAGCTGTGTCCTGTAAAGGGTGTGGTAGATATCACTACATTACTGTAGCTGTGTTCTGTAAAGGGTTGTGGTAGATATCACTACATTACTGTAGCTGTGTTTGTAAAGGGTTGTGGTAGATATCACTACATTACTGTAGCTGTGTTCTGTAAGGGTTGTGTAGATATCACTACATTACTGTAGCTGTGTCTGTAAAGGGTTGTGGTAGATATCACTACATTACTGTAGCTGTGTTCTGTCTGTAAAGGGTTGTGGTAGATATCACTACATTACTGTAGCTGTGCTTCTGTAAAGGGTGTGGTAGATATCACTACATTACTGTAAGCTGTGTTCTGTCTGTAAAGGGTTTGGGTAGATATCACTACATTACTGTAGCTGTTTCTGTAAGGGTTGTGGTAGATATCACTACATTACTGTAGCTGTTGTCCTGTAAAGGGGTGTGGTAGATATCACTACATTACTGTAGCTGTGTTCTGTAAGGGTTGTGGTAGATATCACTACATTACTGTAGCTTGTCCTGTAAAGGGTTGTGGTAGATATCACTACATTACTGTAGCTGTGTTATGTAAAGGGTTGTGGTAGATATCACTACATTACTGTAGCTGTGTTCTGTAAAGGGGTTGGTAGATATCACTACATTACTGTAGCTGTGTTCTGTCTGTAAAGGGTTGTGGTAGATATCACTACATTACTGTAGCTGTGTTTCGTGTAAAGGGTTGTGGTAGATATCACTACATTACTAAGCTGTGTTCTGTAAAGGTTGTGGTAGATATCACTCCATTACTGTAGCTGTGTTCTGTCTGTAAAGGGTTTGTGGTAGATCACTACATTACTGTAGCTGTGTTCTGTAAAGGGGGTGGTAGATATCACTACATTACTGTAGCTGTGTTTCTGAAAGGGTTGTGTTAGATATCACTACATTACTGTAGCTGTGTTCTGTAAAGGGTGTGGTAAATATCACTACATTACTGTAGCTGTGTTCTTCTGTAAAGGGTTGTGGTAGATATCACTACATTACTGTAGCGTGTTCTGTAAAGGGTTGTGGTATATATCACTACATTACTGTAGCTGTGTTCTGTCTGTAAAGGGTTGTGGTAGATATCACTACATTACTGTAGCTGTGTTGCTGTAAAGGGGTGGGTAGATATCACTACATTACTGTAGCTGTGTTCTGAAAGGGGTGTGGTAGATATCACTACATTACTGTAGCTGTGTTCTGTAAAGGGGTGTGGTAGATATCACTACATTACTGTAGCTGTGTTCTGTCTGTAAAGGGTTGTGGTAGATATCACTACATTATGTAGCTGTGTTCTGTAAAGGTTGTGTAGAATCACTACATACTGTAGCTGTGTTCTGTAAAGGGTGTGGTAGATATCACTACATTACTGTAGCTGTGTTTCTGTAAAGGGTGTGGTAGATATCACTATTACTGTACTGTGTTCTGTCTGAAAGGGTTGTGGTAGATATCACTACATTACTGTAGCTGTGTTCTGTAAAGGGTTGTGGTAGATATCACTACTTACTGTAGCTGTGTCCTGTAAAGGGTTGTGGTAGATATCACTACATTACTGTAGCTGTGTTCTGTAAGGGTTGTGGTGAGATATCACTACATTACTGTAGCTGGTTTCTGTAAAGGGTGTGGTAGATATCACTACATTACTGTAGCTGTGTTCTGTAAAGGGGTGTGGTAGATATCACTACATTACTGTAGCTGTGTCCTGTAAAGGGTGTGGTAGATATCACTACATTACTGTAGCTGTGTTCTGTAAAGGGTTGGGTAGATATCACTACATTACTGTAGCTGTGTTCTAAAGGGGTGTGGTAGATATCACTACATTACTGTAGCTGTGTTCTGTAAAGGGTTGTGGTAGATATCACTACATTACTGTAGCTGTGTTCTGTAAAGGTTGTGGTAGATATCACTACATTACTGTAGCTGTGTTCTGTCAGTAAAGGGTGTGGTAGATATCACTACATTACTGTAGCTGTGTCTGTAAAGGTTGTGGTAGATATCACTAATTACTGTAGCTGTGTTATGTAAAGGGGTGGTAATATCACTACATACTGTAGCTGTGTTCTGTAAAGGGTTGTGGTAGATATCACTACATTACTGTAGCTGTGTTCTGTAAAGGGTTGTGGTAGATATACACTTACTTTATGTGGTGAGTATCATACATTAGCTTAGCTGTGTTCTGTAAAGGGGTGTGGTAGTATATCACTACTACTGTAGCTGTGTTCTGTAAGGGGTTGTAATATCATACATTACGTAGTGTTCTGTAAAGGGTTGTGGTAGATATCCTACATACTGTAGCTGTGTTCTGTAAAGGGGTGTGGTAGATATCACTACATTACTGTAGCTGTGTTCTGTAAAGGGTTGTGGTAGATATCACTACATTACTGTAGCTGTGTTCTGTAAAGGGTTTGTGGTAGATATCCTACATTACTGTACTGTGTTCTGTAAAGGGGTGTGGTAGATATCACTACATTACTGTAGCTGTGTCCTGTAAAGGGTTGTGGTAGATATCACTACATTACTGTAGCTGTGTTCTGTAAAGGGTTGTGGTAGATATCACTACATTACTGTAGCTGTGTTATGTAAAGGGTTGTGGTAGATATCACTACATTACTGTAGCTGTGTTCTGTAAAGGGTTGTGGTAGATATCACTACATACTGTAGCTGTGTTCTGTAAAGGTTGTGGTAGATATCACTACTACTGTAGCTGTGTTCTGTAAAGGGTGTGGTAGTATACACTACATTACTGTAGCTGTGTCTGTAAAGGGTTGGGTAGATATCACTACATTACTGTAGCTGTGTTCTGTAAAGGGTTGTGGTAGATATCACTACATTACTGTAGCTGTGTTCTGTCTGTAAAGGGTTGTGGTAGATATCACTACATTACTGTAGCTGTGTTCTGTAAAGGGTTGTGGTAGATATCACTACATTACTGTAGCTGTGTTCTGTAAAGGGTTGTGGTAGATATCACTACATTACTGTAGCTGTGTTCTGTAAAGGGTTGTGGGAAGATATCACTACATTACTGTAGCTGTGTTCTGTAAAGGGTTGTGGTAGATATCACTACATTACTGTAGCTGTGTTCTGTAAAGGGTGTGGTAGATATCACTACATTACTGTAGCTGTGTTCTGTAAAGGGTTGTGGTAGATATCACTACATTACTGTAGCTGTGTCCTGTAAAGGTTTGTGTAGATATCACTACATTACTGTAGCTGTGTTCTGTCTGTAAAGGGTTGTGGTAGATATCACTACATTACTGTAGCTGTGTTCTGTAAAGGTTGTGGTAGATATCACTACATTACTGTAGCTGTGTTCTGTAAAGGGTGTGGTAGATATCACTACATTACTGTAGCTGTGTTCTGTAAAGGGTTGTGGTAGATATCACTACATTACTGTAGCTGTGTCCTGTAAAGGGTTGTGGTAGATATACTACATTACTGTAGCTGTGTTCTGTAAAGGGTTGTGGTAGATATCACTACATTACTGTAGCTGTGTCCTGTAAAGGGTTGTGGTATATATCACTACATTACTGTAGCTGTGTTCTGTAAAGGGGTGTGGTAGATATCACTACATTACTGTAGCTGTGTTCTGTCTGTAAAGGGTTGTGTTAGATATCACTACATTACTGTAGCTGTGTTCTGTAAAGGGTTTGGTAAGATATCACTACATTACTGTAGCTGTGTTCTGTAAAGGGGTGTGGTAGATATCACTACATTACTGTAGCTGTGTCTGTAAAGGGGTGTGGTAGATATCACTACATTACTGTAGCTGTGTTCTGTCTGTAAAGGGTTGTGGTAGATATCACTACATTACTGTAGCTGTGTTCTGTAAAGGGTTGTGGTAGATATCACTACATTACTGTAGCTGTGTTCTGTAAAGGGTTTGTGGTAGATATCACTACATTACTGTAGCTGTGTTCTGTAAAGGGGTGTGGTAGATATCACTACATTACTGTAGCTGTGTCCTGTAAAGGGTTGTGGTAGATATCACTACATTACTGTAGCTGTGTTCTGTCTGTAAAGGGTTGTGGTAGATATCACTACATTACTGTAGCTGTGTTCTGTAAAGGGGTGTGGTAGATATCACTACATTACTGTAGCTGTGTTCGTAAAGGGTTGTGGTAGATAATCACTACATTACTGTAGCTGTGTTCTGTAAAGGGTTGTGGTAGATATCACTACATTACTGTAGCTGTGTTTGTAAAGGGGTGTGGTAGATATCACACATTACTGTAGCTGTGTTCTGTAAAGGGTTGTGGTAGATATCACTACATTACTGTAGCTGTGTTCTGTAAAGGGTTGTGGTAGATATCACTACATTACTGTAGCTGTGTTCTGTAAAGGGTTGTGGTATATATCACTACATTACTGTAGCTGTGTTCTGTCTGTAAAGGGTTGTGGTAGATATCACTACATTACTGTAGCTGTGTTCTGTAAAGGGTTGTGGTAGATATCACTACATTACTGTAGCTGTGTTCTGTAAAGGGTTGTGGTAGATATCACTACATTACTGTAGCTGTGTCCTGTAAAGGGTTGTGGTAGATATCACTACATTACTGTAGCTGTGTTCTGTAAAGGGTTGTGGTAGATATCACTACATTACTGTAGCTGTGTTCTGTAAAGGGTTGTGGTAGATATCACTACATTACTGTAGCTGTGTTCTGTAAAGGGTTGTGGTAGATATCACTACATTACTGTAGCTGTGTTCTGTAAAGGGGTGTGGTAGATATCACTACATTACTGTAGCTGTGTCCTGTAAAGGGTTGTGGTAGATACACTACATTACTGTAGCTGTGTTCGTAAAGGGTGTGGTAGATATCACTACATTACTGTAGCTGTGTTCTGTAAAGGGTTGTGGTAGATATCACTACATTACTGTAGCTGTGTCCTGTAAAGGGTTGTGGTAGATATCACTACATATACTGTAGCTGTGTTCTGTAAAGGGTTGTGGTAGATATCACTACATTACTGTAGCTGTGTCCTGTAAAGGGTTGTGGTAGATATCACTACATTACTGTAGCTGTGTTCTGTAAAGGGTTGTGGTAGAATCACTACATTACTGTAGCTGTGTTCTGTAAAGGGTTGTGTTAGATATCACTACATTACTGTAGCTGTGTTCTGTAAAGGGGTGTGGTAGATATCACTACATTACTGTAGCTGTGTTCTGTAAAGGGTTGTGGTAGATATCACTACATTACTGTAGCTGTGTTCTGTAAAGGGTTGTGGTAGATATCACTACATTACTGTAGCTGTGTTCTGTAAAGGGTTGTGGTAGATATCACTACATACTGTAGCTGTGTTCTGTAAAGGGTTGTGGTAGATATCACTACATTACTGTAGCTGTGTTCTGTCTGTAAGGGTTGTGGTAGATATCACTACATTACTGTAGCTGTGTTCTGTAAAGGGGTGTGGTAGATATCACTACATTACTGTAGCTGTGTTCTGTAAAGGGGTGTGGTAGATATCACTACATTACTGTAGCTGTGTTCTGTAAAGGGGTGTGGTAGATATCACTACATTACTGTAGCTGTGTTCTGTAAAGGGTTGTGGTAGATATCACTACATTACTGTAGCTGTGTTCTGTCTGTAAAGGGTTGTGTAGATATCACTACATTACTGTAGCTGTGTTCTGTAAAGGGTTGTGGTAGATATCACTACATTACTGTAGCTGTGTTCTGTAAAGGGTTGTGGTAGATATCCACTACATTACTGTAGCTGTGATCTGTAAGGGGTGTGGTAGATATCACTACATTACTGTAGCTGTGTTCTGTCTGTAAAGGGTTGTGGTAGATATCACTACATTACTGTAGCTGTGTTCTGTAAAGGGTTGTGGTAGATATCACTACATTACTGTAGCTGTGTTCTGTAAAGGGGTGTGGTAGATATCACTACATTACTGTAGCTGTGTTCTGTAAAGGGTTGTGGTAGATATCACTACATTACTGTAGCTGTGTTCTGTCTGTAAAGGGTTGTGGTAGATATCACTACATTACTGTAGCTGTGTTCTGTAAAGGGTTGTGGTAGATATCACTACATTACTGTAGCTGTGTTCTGTAAAGGGTGTGGTAGATATCACTACATTACTGTAGCTGTGTTCTGTAAAGGGTTGTGGTAGATATCACTACATTACTGTAGCTGTGTTCTGTAAAGGGGTGTGGTAGATATCACTACATTACTGTAGCTGTGTTCTGTAAATGGGTGTGGTAGATATCACTACATTACTGTAGCTGTGTCCTGTAAAGGGTGTGGTAGATATCACTACATTACTGTAGCTTGTGTTCTGTAAAGGGTTGTGGTAGATATCACTACATTACTGTAGCTGTGTTCTGTAAAGGGGTGTGGTAGATATCACTACATTACTGTAGCTGTGTTCTGTAAAGGGTTGTGGTAGATATCACTACATTACTGTAGCTGTGTTCTGTAAAGGGGTGTGGTAGATATCACTACATTACTGTAGCTGTGTTCTGTCTGTAAAGGGTTGTGGTAGATATCACTACATTACTGTAGCTGTGTCCTGTAAAGGGTTGTGGTAGATATCACAGTAGACCTCATATATACCATCATAACACAGTAGACCTCATATATAGCACCATAACACAGTAGACCTCATTTACCACCATAACACAGATCTTTGTGGGCTATACTCGGCCTTGTCTCAGGATGGTAAGTTGGTGGTTGAAGATATCCCTCTAGTGGTGTGGAGGCTGTGCTTTGGTAAAGTGGGTGGGGTTATATCCTGCCTGTTTGGCCCTGTCCGGGGGTATCATCGGATGGGGCCACAGTGTCTCCCAACCGCTCCTGTCTCAGCCTCCAGTATTTATGCTGCAGTAGTTGATGTGTCGGGGGGCTGGGGTCAGTTGGTTATATCTGGAGTATTTCTCCTGTCTTATCAGGTGTCCTGTGTGAATTTAAGTATGCTCTCTCTAATTCTCTCTGTTTTCTCTGTCTCTTCTGTCAGAGGACCTGAGCCCTGGGACCATGCCTCAGGACTACCTGACCTGATGACTCCCTGCTGTCCCCAGTCCACTGTGCTGCCTGTGGCTATGGAACCCTGACCTGTTCACTGGACGTGCTACCTTGTCCCGGACCTGCTGTTTTCAACTCTCTCTCTCTCTCTCTACCACACCTGCTGTCTCTAACTCTGAATGATCGGCTATGAAAAGCCAACTGACATTTACTCCTGAGGTGCTGACCTGTTGCACCTTCTACAACCACTGTGATTATTATTATCTGACCCTGCTGGTCATCTATAAACGTTTGAACATCTTGGCCATGTTCTGTTATAATCTCCACCCGGCACAGCCAGAAGAGGACTGGCCACCCCTCATAGCCTGGTTCCTCTCTAGGTTTCTTCCTAGGTTCTGGCCTTTCTAGGGAGTTTTTCCTAGCCACCGTGCTTCTACACCTGCATTGCTTGCCGTTTGGGGTTTTAGGCTGGGTTTCTGTACAGCACTTCGAGATATCAGCTGATGTACGAAGGGCTATATAAATACATTTGATTGATTGATTGCCCTGGCACTCCCCCCTGCTGCCCTGTTGTCAGCCCATTCTCACCTTGTCAGCCGATTCCTGCACACGCCTAGTCACATACACGGCAGTTACAGGTGAGCAGTCACTCCCCAAGAACAAACAGGGACCACACACACACACACACACACACACACACACACACACACACACACACACACCACACACACACAACACACACACACGCACACACGCAACATTCTACTGCAATACTACATAGTCACCTCTACTACCACCACTAAACTAAACAAAGTCCCAGTGTCATCATCACTAGCCTGTTGATAGGGCGAAGTTGTTGTGACAGACTGACTGAATTAACGGGACTCTGGTGACTGATTGAATATCTCCCCCTCTCTCTCCACAGTACCCATTTCTCTGCCCCAGACACAGCCTGGCACACACACCCCCTGGTGTCATCTCTCCAGCTTTATACCACAGACACCCCCTGGTGTCATGTCTCCAGCATTACACCACAGACACCCCCTGGTGTCATGTCTCCAGCATTACACCACAGACA